>NW_004949118.1:1635264-1655424 GCF_000317375.1 Microtus ochrogaster | reverse complement strand
AGAGAGAGAGAGAGAGAGAGAGAGAGAGAGAGAGAGAGAGAGAGAGAGAGAGAGAAAGAAAAAGAGAGAGACTGGCGAACCATGAAATAAAACAAGATACCACTATAAATCAACTAAAATGCAAAAAGCAGACAATGCCAAGGGCCAACAATATATAGAATGACAGAAATTCTCATTTGTTGCTGGTGAGAATGCGAAATGATATAATCACCTTGGAAGAAATTTTGACCATTTCTTTAAAATATGACTATTATGTTCCAGTAGTCAGTTCCTAAGTTATTATGTAAGTCAGTTGCATACACATTGGCCATGTTTATTTACCGCAGCCTTATTTGAATCTAGCAAAACTTGGAAGCAATCCTGATTCTCTACAATGAGTGAATGGGTAAAGAAACTGTGGTACATAAACACAGTTCAGTATTATTAATCTTTAAAATGAAATGAACAATTATGCCTCAAAAGACATGGAAGAATATTATACGCCTATTGATAAATGGAAGAAGTTGAATCTAAAAAGGTTGTTATTGGGTAATCCCAAGTATATTGCACTCTGGAAAAGATAACAAAACAAAATATAAGTTTCAGTAAGAAAATCTGTTGGCTGCCAGGAGTCCAGTAGGGAGGATGAAGGGCAATTAGATAGAATGTAGTAGATATTTAGGAAAATTAAATCAATATAATATAATGATGGAAATATAACACTATACACCTACCAGAATCAAAGTCAATAAAACTGTACAACACAAATATGAACCTTCACATAGACTCTAACCTTTAGTTAAAAATATCAGAGTAGCTCATTAGTGACAATAAATATACCCAATTTATGCAAGATAATGTTAGTAAATTGTGATGACCAAACAGATTATCAAAATATATTTTCTACTCATTTTTAAGCAAACTGAAATTATGCTACAAATAAATTCTGTTAGAAAGAAACAATCTAATCGAACTCTATGAATGAAACATTTGTTCTAAGTATTTTATGCTTTTCTCAATATCCAAATCCTACGATGACAGATGAGGGATAGATCTGAAGACTTGGTCATTGTCTTATTAAGCTAACCGGTACTGATTGGTGCTATCACAGTCATACATGTGTGTATTTGTGTGACATACTCACCATCTTCCCAGGCATTCAGAATGCCATCTAAGTGCTTTGTCCATGAATGTAAATAAATGGTCAGCAGGAAGGCAATTCTAGAGAACAGCCATTAGATTCAGATGGTAGGGTTTCAAGGATGAGATAATATTTGCACATTCTGAAATTGTTTCATCGTTTCCTGTTTTTTTCTCTTCCCTGAAGTAACTCTTGACCTTGTGCATTGCGTTTTCAAGAGTCATCTTCCTTCCCCAACCTGTTCCCGTTCCAGCTTTTGGCAGGACAAAAGGGCACCTGGGTTAGGAACAGCCAGATTGCCAGGGTGTTGCAGTTACCTTTGCCATGAGAACAGCACCAAGCTTATTTTAAATACACCGGGCAAGCTATTACTTGAGTGGTTTAAAAAAAATGTACCAGTATCCTTGGCACAGAGAGGATGCCCCAAATTAACACTGACCCTCTTTGCTTTGGCTGGTAAATATGCCCATCTGTTTTGATGAGAGGGAAAGACTGGCCTCTCCTTGGCCATGCAAACAGGCAACACTGTGTGCAGAATTAGGCAATGACTGCTATCCTTCCAAGAGTATTTACCATTGGGCTTCATTTGGTGAATCAATTCAACAAAAACTGTATTGAATCCAATGGAAACGTTGCTCACAGGAGTGGAACTTGTATTGCTAAAAATGAGACTGTCTCCCCCTTAGCTGTTTGTGAACACATTCATTCTTTCTCATGAGAGTCTTAGGCTTCATATAAAGCATCATATTTAAATGCATATTTTAAGTATTTAAAGTATCATATTTGAATGCAGACAGAGATCATGGAGAGCAAGGCACGTGGTGCATCTTGTGGCCCATCGTCATTTACAACTTTGATTGCCAGATTTCTTCTGAGAACTCTGTTAGTGATGTCCAGAGCAGTGCTCTGTGTCTTTGGGTTGAAGTATTTTTCCAGTAGTAAACAGTGCGATTTAAAATGGTACAACAAAAGTAGTTAGTATGTCAGACATAATTGCAGTATCTAGGCAAGCTTATCACTTCCTTGATAGAGTATTTTCAATATAGCATAAACTTTTGTTTCTTCCCATAGAGAGAAACCAGCACCAAATATAATGTAGTAAATACATTTGAGAATACATTTGATTTTTACAGGAAAATCATTTCAGTTCCATTGATAAAATAAACTGAGTGTTGCATGTGTGTTTCTTTAACCATTCCTCAAATGGCATCCTCTTTCGATTGCATGTTGTTTATTGAAGGGAAGATACTCTATCAAGAAATGCTCCAAAGTCCTAATAACAAAGGGGACGCGGCATGCAGTTTTGTTTGTAGTTTGCCTTTTCTGTTGGGTTTGCCTCTCTAAACGGACCAGATAATTAATCATGCTCTCTAGAGTAGAAAATTGTCCTGATCAGACCAAGGTCAGAATGCAGTTCACTGCTAAGGCTAATGAATTCCAGTCACCTTCCTAGTCTGGAAACTACTGGAACCACACCGTGGGCAGCACTCGGGGAGATAACATTTTGTAATTGCATTAGGGAAGGTAAGCTGTTTTATATTGATCTTCATGTCTAAGAACCACAGAAGCATACAGAGCTCTTTTGTGCCCATAGCAAACTGAGTTGCTGCTAAGATTATCACAGATGATCTTGGATGGCTGGGGTATGGCATGGTCCCTCCCACCATAAGCCCAACTCAGTCTCTTCCTCATAGGAAAGGACCCTATTTAGCTTACCATGGCTTTCACCGTGTGGTTAACATAGTGCTAGTATGAGATAGCACTCTAGTCGTGCTGAGAGAATAGAAGATATGGATTTCACTGTGAAGAAAATCAGAAACATGAAGCTTTACCCTAAATATTACCCATACAGTGGCTCACCCTTTATCCTGCCTACCTTGCTCTATCCACAGCCCAGTGTTCCCCTTCCCGTCTTTCCATCTCAGCTGTTCATCAGTTTACCTTGCCACTTAGTTTACATCCCATTATTTTCCTTTCCTTTTTTTTCTCTCTCTCATAACATTAAAACATTTCTATCTTCAAGAATAAAGATCCACAGCCCTCCCTTTTCCCCTCTGCCCTACTTTTCCCAGTCTTTGCAGGGAGGCTTCCTGGGAGCCATGTCTTATGCATTTTCCTGCCTTCTCATCTGTAGCTACTCAATGCATTGTAATGTGCTCTCATAGACAATTCTTTGGTCAAGATCTGAGAAAAGCCCTTAGTCCCATTTCAGGAAATCTTCCTAAGTGGATTCTAAATGGACAGACACTGTCAACCATGTCCTAATCTTTGCACCACCCCTGGCCTTTCCTCTAACTTATCTGGATGTTTTCCAGTCTTCTTGTCCAAAGACTGTCAGCTGGGATTTAATGATGGAGACGGTGTGTTGAAAGACGTAAATGGCTCTGGTGTTATTTGTGGTTCATCGGGTGGCATTACAAAAGCGTCGCGTTCAGTGACATTTGGAGTTCAGTGTCCTCCCCCCCCCCCTCCTGTCAGTGCTGAGCAAGAAGCAGCCCAGTGCCTGCCACCTGCCTTTCTGCCACAGTTCAATTCTTGTCGATTCCAGATACCGGAAACCTAATGTTTGTTCCTGTTTTGCCTTCTTACTTCTTACTTACCTGTGTAGGGTAGATGTATCCATACTCTCCTATGCTTTTAGCAGGATTAGTCCTTGTATCTTCATAGATCCCTCTTTAATATGCTGGGATTTCCCCACTGACATTTCCAGTATATGTCCCTTTATCTCAGCATTTCTAAGGATCAGACCTTTATGCTTACAGGGTTCCACATCTGTGAAGGGTGTCTGTCACCCTCTGTTCAGTGGCTGAATTACAGCTTGATAAAAATGCCCCCTTCTTACAGCTCAGAGTTTTGCATTAGAGACTCAGCATGCCTCCCCAGTTTTTCTCCCCGTAGCATTGTTGGCTTCAATTGATATTAGTTCAGAGACCTGCCAAGCATCATGTCTTGCGGGTGTTGGTACCTTCCCTCCAGGTGAACCTCCAGGCACTTTCCCATCTAATCCTGGTTATAGGGTCATTGCTCCACTCCTGCAGACTTTTCAGCGTTCCTCTATTGCCTCCAGCTCACATATGAAACTTCTTATGATCAGCATTCATGTTTGGTCACTTATTTTCCTTGGAATTTACTTCAAGGTTTAGCGGAGAGTGTACCAGTTTTACCTGTGTAGCTCACAGTTCTATCACAGTGCTGAAATTAATGCTACAAACATGCTTATTACATATATATACACAATCAGATAGAATAGTAGATAAGTAGATACAAGTCATGATTCTATGACTCTGATAATCTGGCTTCTCTCACAGCAAATGTAATTACCGTCTTCATTACTTGTGCTGACTTAATGTGTCTGGAAAATGTTTGAACGTTAAAATCAGTGTCATAGTACATTTGATAGCAGTAATGGGATTTTTTAAGATTTTATTTTACTTTTAATTTTATATGTGTGTGTGTGTATGTGTGTGTGCACATACATACACACATATGCTGGGAGGTTAGCTCATGAGTGCAGGACTCAAGGAGGCGAGAAAGGGCATCCAATCTCCTGGAGCTGGAGTTATAGGTGGTCATAAGAAGCCTAACACGAGTGTTGGGAACCAAAGTTGGATCTTCTCCAATAGATGTGCATCCTCTTAACACCAAATCTTCTCTCCAACCCTAGGAATGGGACACATAAATTCAAGTACAAAAGTAATTTATAGTCCCGGGAATATAGCTCAGGGGTACTGCCTCTGTCTGGCATGCATGAGGCCCTAGGTTCAACTACCCAGCACTGTAACCACACAAAGATAATTTTTGTGACTTCTACACTGACTCCAGATGACCTAGAATATTTTTATTATAGATGTTTTTATTAAGAGGTTGTGACAATAATTAGATAATTTTATAAAAGCCCCATTACATGGCATAATTATTCCAGGAGTCTACAAATCATATTTATTCACTTGTCCCAGATTAGTAGAAGTATCTGCCCCTCCCGAGTAGCTGATGAAGAGGATGCACTCTAAGGCACAGATGGCTCTGGTGGTATGGAAGAGTCAGTGGGAGCCATCACAAACTTGTCTTATTCTGTGACACCGTGTCCCCTGCCCCTCCTGCTAGAGCTGTGCAGTAAGCAGCTCATCCCCACTTGCTTGTCTTTCTGTCAGGTTCAGTGGTGTGCAACTTAACCTGTGCCGATTGTAATATTACAGAGAAAAGGATTTTCTGCTAGGGCTGCCTCTAGCAATTAAAAAGGGAAGAAAGGAATACGCAGGACGGAAGCGGGCCATACACACTGTGGTAAATGAGAACAGTTTTGGAAACATACACTAGACACATGTTGTAAGTGTGGACGGACTGTGCCAGCAGGACAAGGTGTTTGAGTTCTCTCCTGCTGATGTGGGGGATGTGCTGTGAAGGAATGCAGCTTCACAGTGACGTTCAGAAAAGCCTCGTTAGTTCAAGGATATGTGTTGTTATCACAGAATAGGGTCCTCTCGCTCACCCTCAGAGAGACGGTCCTGTGACAGAGGCCACTGTTTTGTCCTTGTCTCATGACCCTTATCTTTGTCTTTTGCAAAAGCATGTGTTATAATTGCTATCGTTTCTGGGTAAGGTCCAGGAGACATTGGGTTCCCCCTTAACCTTCCCATAGCATGTCTGCCTGTCTATGCGAGTTCTGCTGAGACAATCTAGAATATTCCAGGAGGAAAACACCTACAAGTACACAATTGTCCCTGGGCTCTAAAGGTGCACTACCCACATTCTAGTCTGTCACTAGAGGAAAAAAAGAGGCTGTTTTTTTCCCCCAGGATTAAATGGAAGAACGCACCAACCATTAAAACAACACACTCCTTGATTGGTACATCCCGTCAATCACATACATCATACCTTTATCTTATGATGGCCCATCCCCTTTTATTTTTTGTGATTAGTGATGAAGAACTGATTTTATCATTTTTACAAGCTGCTTATGGCGGTACCATTAATACTCATTCCTCAGCATAAGGCCCCTGCCATCTGCAGGTGCCTCTGTCATCACCGCTCTAGGAAATCTACGAGGTTTATCATGGTGACTCTGTTGTGATCATGGCTCCATCCCACCCTCACACCCCGGTATGGTGGTCAGGAGAAGCTTTTCTACATCTAACTTCAAAGCTAGATTCTTACAGATTCATCTAAATCCCAGTATCTTTCAGCCTCAGGTTAGGTCCTGTCCTTTTCTAGAACCGCTGCTGGGAGCACAGTCCTTGGTGCCTGGAGGTTTCCGATCTTTGCCACCAAGCTTTCCTGAGCTCAACTTTCTAACATGTAGATGACAGTGATGAACTCAACCTGAAAGTCTCTTCATGTTTCAGGAGTTAGAGTCACAGACCCAGTTCAGATATAATGGATCAGGAAACTTCTGAATCTCGGCTGTGATCTTGCTGTTTTCTATCTGAGAACCACTAAGGTAAAATAAATAAATAAATAAATAATAAACTTGTCCACTCTGCTCTGGAATTTTATGTTTATTCTCTAATGAGCTGTCAGATCATTAAAAATAATCTACAACATTTTTTTTATTTCTCTGGCTCGTTGTCCTGGGGGATACCACGTGTGCAGTTCAAATTGTATTAGACAAAGCAGGGAAAGTCAGGAGAAAATGTCAGGTACATTTGAGTTCTTTAAATGTCAGCTCTGTAGCTAGCCATGCTACATAGGGGGTTTTAATGGTAACACTTTAGTCCATTTTTGCAGTCGCTAGTGTCATGCCATTGGCTTAAAGCAACAAAGATGTTTAACTCTCTCTGTATCTGCTACATCCCAGCATTTCCTTTTTCATCACCTGTCACTCTTCATTTTGAGACTGATATTTTTTATCTTTTCCATGTGTTTTTTTTTATATAGTTATTTAGCTACCAGAAGCATTCCTAATACCTGGTTATTACCATACACAGGAAAGTGAAGAGTATGCTCAACCCATCAGTGTGGTGGGGTAAGGTGTGCCCAAAATACATTATATATTTAAACGACAGACAGATAATGAATAAACTTGAAATTTCTTACAAATGCACTATGACATGGAGCAGGCCACGGGACCCGAAGAAAGAGCAATTAACCAATTCCGTGGGGCTAGGACTAGTTTTCCCGTTAACTGAATTTTAATCTCAAAGACCACTGAAGAGAATGAATTAAGCTGAATTGGGGTCATTTAAGTCCCTTTAAAAGCTGCTGAAGCTTCAAGAAGAGAAGCAGAGACGGAAGAGAGCTGACATAAAATTGCAGTGAATTGTACCGCAGTGGAAGGCCCGGACGTGTCCATAGGAAATAGTTTGTGTCCTTCCTCTTTGACCTCATTTGCTGTCTTTCACGCACTGCTATGTACTATCATGGACTCTGTACTGTCAGTAACTGAGTGACCATTTTGTCCTCTCCTTTTGCTGGTGAAGCCAGCCGTCTTCCCTCTGACACTGCTGAGCAGTGAGCTCCTGAAAGACAGAGATCATCTTCTGCTTTGGATCTTTAGTCTCTCCTTTCCCAGTGTCCTCATCTCTCTGTCATCCTCTCCCAACACCCCAAAAAAGTATCATCCCACCTTGTTCCCACAGTGTTTTCCTGATTGGTTATGTTGTCCCTGGACCAGTTATGCCTTCTCCCCTTCATCCGTAGTCAAAGCAACTTCGGTATGAGACCGTAGTGGTGTGTGTTTTCTCTTAATTATCAGAGGGCAGGGGATAACATTTACCTCGTGGAGGGATCTCTAGTGCCTGTCATCTCTAAGGCTGTCCTTTCTGTTTCCAGATTGGACAGATTTTGATCGGACTTATTTTGATCAGTACATTTTTTTTCCGGAAAAACAAGCAGAATGTTTCCCAAAATAGTGACAATAAAATTACTGCCTTACACAAAAAGGTTCAAGGGTTTTAAAGACTGCATGTATATCCTGGCTTTAGAATGGCCCTTTGTGAAGGTCTGGGTTCAGTCCTTCTCTGTGGTCCTTCTTTCTCAGGCTGGTAGCAAAAGCTCCAGGGGTCCAGCCAGGCAGCTTCCTAAAGGAAACACAGACTTCTTGATCCTCTTCTCCCTTTTTTAACTACAAGACAGTTCCCCCCTCCCCAAACTCCCTGCACACTTACACTCATGATCATGAATGAGAAATGATAAAGAGTGACCGTGAATGACTTCATGAGCTTCGTGGCTTCGTGAGAATACAGCAGATGCTCTGGATCTGGCATGGCCTCCTGGACCATACCACACTTTACCTAGGAAGACTGACCCCTACCTCCCTTTTCATCGCTTGGTCCAGGCTCTCTCTAAGGTACTGGGCGACTTAGAAATGATTTTTAATAGAAACTCCTTCTCATCTTCTGGGTGAGACTGCAGCAACCTCAGTTTACCCAACCACAGCCTACGTCAGAATGGACAGTGTTTTCCTGTTTTCCTCATTTATGCTATGCCAACAAAACAGGAGCTACAGCTTTCTTATCCAACATTACATCCTACCTGGGTGTCCTCATAAAAGTTTTGTGTGATAAATTAAACTTTATAAATTACATTTCAATTTTTTAATATTAATATTATCTTTTTTCTAATATACTTATAAATATAAGTTTTGACCCTTCCAAGAAAGTATCCAAATTTGATATAAAGTTGACATCATAAATATATTTAAATAAAAGCCTGGAAATCCTTTTTATTTTATTAAATCAATATAGAATTACACACTTCAAACAGCCAATAACTATATCAATTTCAATTAGTCAACTCAGAAGACTTATTAAAAAGAATGTTTTGCAGCTCTAATCAGATAGCTCAGGTAGCCACACAGTCGACAGGATTGCACAACATTCTGACTTACCTGGGCATCATTCACTTAATTGAAAACGGTATTGTCCTTAAGACATTCATCTTCTGGCAAGCATAAATTTAGTTTTCTTCCTTTTATCTCTTTCTATAAATGGAGCAGTCCTTAAGACATTCGTCTTCTGACAAGCATAAATTTAGTTTTCTTCCTTTGATCTCTTGCTATGGCTCCTGTCCTTGCTTCTTGGCAGATTCCAGCCAGATTTGATGACTCAGCAACACTACCAACCTAATCCTGTCTCTCTCAAGTAACTCAGCAAAAGGAGCCTCAGGTCTTCTGCCTGATGCAAGGATGGGGTGTGTTCCACGATATGCATCGTTGAGCTAAATTCTCACTAGCAGTCTATTGGCTTTAACCCTCCCTCCTCTTCCCTGTGATAGAGCATTTCTTTACTCCTTACCTGAGAAGAATTCATGTCACCTCTTCCATTGCCTTGCAATTTAGTTGCTAGTAATTGTTTCTACAATCTGCTGTTTCTCCATTTTTCCAAAGATAAGGAATTTGGTGCCTATTTCAGTGCCATTTTAGCTTCCTCTTGAGCAAACAGTCAGATGGTCGGCTTCTTCCCAAGGCTGCCATTCTCTGGATCCCTCAGTATTCCCCTTTGCAAATTTCTCTTTCTCCGTTTGCCTCTTAGTCTTTGTGATAGACGTGAACATCGTGATTATCTGAAGTCCTATAGGGGAGGAAAATAAAATGTATCCCTTGTCTCAATAGCTGTTTAACCATCTGTTTCTGATCCTGCACCCTCAGGCCACAGTCCGAATGTCCCCCATTGACTGTTCTCTTTTATCTCGAATCCGGTGATATGTTACTAGCATAATGGAAACAGATCAAAATAAATGCCCAGCCTCACCGGTGACTCCATCTCCAGCAATAGATTAGCAGGCGAGTCACCAGGCTTTACCCAAGCTCCAGCAGTGACACGTAAAGGAAAACACATCTGGATTCCACATGTTATTTCCTATTATTTCATGCAAATTGGTTGTATTTCAAGTGTATCCAGTTTGCTTTTATGAGCTGTTCTGGAAACCTAATTATAATTTGTAATATTTTTCCGCAGAAATTTTTTCTTAAGTTCCAGAATCCACACTTTCCAAGTTAACTTCTGACACAGCATGCTCATTAGGCATGAACAACCTGTCTGGGAAACCATAATGGTCAAGGTTTTATCTTTTATTTCTTCTTTGTTGCATTAAGAATAAACAGGGCGTTGTTGACCTTAAAGTTTAATTGCATAGGAATTTTCTCTATGCAGTTGACCTTTCCCTGAAAATGAGACATATTTTACAGATGAGGATCCTTGGGGTCAGGGAAAACTGTAGGCATTTGAGCTGGAAATCTGGTATCGTCATTTAGAATTTGGTAGCATGTTTGTTGTGCTTTGTGGTTTGTTTTTTTTTTTTTTTTTTTTTTTACAGTGTGTATTTCTGGTAGCAACTGACAATTCAGGACACATCAGGGTTTTTTGAAAAAGAATGTGTAGGACATTAAGCAAGCGTTCAAATCAATGCAAGCATGTCCCTAAATGGAAATACAAGTTCTGGGTTTAGGTCTAAAATACAGAGAATGCTGAATGAAGGAGAAGTGGTTGTAGAGTTTCAAAGGCTAAAAGTTTCACACTGAGAAGAGAACGGTGTTGAGATTGTGAGCCTGATCTCCGTGTCTCCAAAGCACGCCGGAAGTTATGGTTTATGTGGAGGTGAAGTGAAGAGGAAGCCAGGCTGATGCTTGCTGCAGTAAAACATGCTGACATCTCACATGGATCCTGTACGGTTCGGTCTGAGGGATCGTGCCTCCCTGGTCCACATTTTTGCTCATTTTGCTCTTCGATCGATAGCACTTCTGCCACGTCAGAGTCAACCAGCATTTTCACTTTCTCGCCGTCTTCTCTAGATTCTTAGGAGACTTTGTCATCATTTCCTCCTTTTCTGTATCTTTAATTCTTGGTCTTTTCTGACTCTTTGAGAGGAATATTTAAACACAGCAATTTAACTTCCGATGCAAGAACATTCCATCTAAATTGTGCCTCTCTGTATCATTAATCATTTGTGTTACCTTCTATAACCTTCTTTTGTTTCTTTCTTTTCCGTCTTCCTTCTGTAACTTCCTGTTTCTAAATCAAGTAGTTAGCAAGAATGACTTCCTATGAAATAAACAGAAAATTGATGGATATGGATGAAGGTAGCTGTCAACCTGGGAAATGGAGTCTGTTTGTTTTCTCTGCGAAACACTCACTAGCAGATGACAGCAAGAGTGTGCAGATGCTAAGGCTGAAAACTATCAAAGGTAGGTCTCATTGGGAGAAGTATGGGAGGTACAAAGGGCCATGAACCGTGGTGGGAAAGACTTCTCTGTTAAACACTTATGCTGATGTGAGCCATGCCCAGCCAGGCATATATTAAAGACTAGAAGCCATAGCTCCTTTCCTGTTAACTGAGGAGCTGTCCACTCTCTGAGGACATCCCCATCCTCAGACTTTAGGACCTGAATGACGTGAAGGAACAGTGGTCACTCTTAGCTGGTATGATTCTGTTGCACTGATGTTTTGCAGGTAATAAGATGAAGCCCTGAAGCTTGCAACTCAGGCTAAGTCATTCTTTTCACCAATTTGAGCCTCAATTCTCCTTTACTGTTTAATCTGCTTTAAAGGCTTTAGAAATCAAGCAATATCTTACAGTGTGTCTAGGGATAGTTGAGACAGGAAATCAACTGCAAAAGAAAGAAAAGTGACTAGAAATTACTTTTGAGACCTTCTGACCCAAATATCTTCTTGAAGTCTTCAGCTAAAGTCTCAAATTAGACAGGTCAAAGATAAGGCCACCTCTTCTCCAGCCTGCATAGATTCCTTTCCTATCTTCCAGTGGAGGCACCGCCACCTGGATTCCACCCTCTGAGGTCTACAACAGGGAACTTTCCCTTTCAGTTGTAGTTGGAAAAATGTTCTCTTTTATGCCTGTTCAGTCCTTCTGGCTTCATCAGCGCTGCCTTTGGTTGAGTCTACACAATTGCTTTTTGTTTGGCCCCGTGCATCCATCCCCACTCACCTCCATGCCAAAGCCTTTAGGTGTTGTGAATTAGCTTTTTTAACTGAAAATAATCTCCACCAAGTCAGGCTTTTGCTTTATAGTGAGCAGTTGGGTGTGGCTCATCCATATTTGAAGCAGCGTAGCTAGTTGCCATTTTCAGTGACTTTGGGAGCATCCTCTGCCCGTCTCATCCAGTGCTCTAGCCATCAGTCTCTGGTGGCTGTTGAGCTCTTGAATGGTAGCCAATGTAACTGGGTGATTGAATTTTTTTTCTGTATTTATTTATTTATTTTTTGAAATTGAAGGGGCTGCTTGTATATCGTGACCATTAAAATACATCTTATGGATCTAAAAAAGAAGTACAAACTTCGGTGTAGTATGTTGGATCTCTACAGGCCAGTCACACGTCCAGTCTCCCATCCGGTCAGTCAGTATAGCGTGTTATAGATGCACACATATTCATTATTTCCCTGGAAGCCCACCATGCCTCTCATCTGGCTTCCTTTATATGTGTGTTAGCTTTGGGGGGGGGGGGGCGTATGTAATATATTTTCTGTCTTTCAAAATTTTTAAAAACTCTGCAAATCCTACAATGCCATGTTCAATATGGCTTCTTAAAAGCTTCCTCTTAGCACCTGTCACACCCATTAGGGGTTCCCACAAGTACAGTTCCCTCTCTTCATCCCTCCCCTCCTCCACTCCACTCCCTTTTCTTTCTTGCTACTAGGTATCAGTCGCTTTTATTGCTGATCAAATTTTCCACATTAAATGGCCAGAAAGTAGGTTTCAAAATTACTACATTAGTTAGACAGCAAATATATTTGGTGTGTGTGTGGGGGGGGGGGGGGGAGTTAGGTTAAACTTCAAAATAAATTCAACTTAATGATGACACTTAATGATGTAATTGTAGCTCTTTGGTGGATGAGACAGGAGGATCATGAGTTTGACACCAGCCTAGGCATGCCCTATCTCAAAAAGAAAGCCAAAACAAAACAAACAGCTTAATGAAAAACCCACTTGCTAGTAAGACCGGACAGAGGGGTAGGGAAGGCTCGCCCACCATGACCAGCACTGAATTCCCCAATGTGTGTCTTCTCAGAAGACTTAGAGAAGTCCAGGTCGACCTTCACGGGACAGCAGCTTCTCCCCTTGCAGGTCTCCACCGAGTCCTTTCAGCTCTCGCTTCGTTTATATTTCAAATGTGCTCCTGTCTGATGTCAGACCTCTTTAAACTAATTAAGTAATAGATCGCCCGTTGAGGACATCATATATCTCTCAAGGTTAAACACGTGGCCTGGGTTTTTCATTGTGAAATTGCTGGTGGGGGATGGGCACTTTTAAAGTACTGCAGTAGGAAAACAAAGAACAGCACTGCAGTTGAAATTGCCAGATACATCCAGCCTTATATCTGTCTTATAATAATGCCAAAAAGAGGACGAATTGAATTAGTGGGACTTAAGTGTTCCCTGGGACAATGCCCTCTTACTCATGGAGTTATCTTGGAAAGGATCCCTCCTTTGAGCTTACTGGGGAATGAAGAGAGCCACCTCCTTGTCCTGATCTTATGGGGTGCAGTGCAATCCGTTGTGTTTTAGGGAATAGCTAATGTTGGTATTTCAAAGAAAAGGTGTCTAGAAAAGTGTTCTCCTTAGCACCTATTCAACTTGTTTCATTGACACTCTTATGCACAGACAGCTGAATGACTTTACAGCTATTCAAGAGGCAATGCAAAATGAATGGGTTTTTGTTACTTCCCATTTTGATTATGAGGGTCATAGTCAATCAGATTTCTAATTATGGACACTGTGGTGTTTGATCGTCAATCTAGAAGCATTCATGAATCCAAAGCCTCCTATGTTTGTAAGCTTGCAATCGGGGAAATTCCAAGCAAAGAAGCATTAGCTTAGATGCCTTCTCTCAGTGTTGTCTGTCCTCCTTTTTCATCAGTGGTAGCCCTACTGTGCTTAAGCATCTGTGTGCACAAATGTTCACCACTCACCACGAGAGACATTGTGTTTGGATATGCACGATTCTGCATATGCTCGCCTGGGAACTGCATAATCCCGATGGCATCCTTCAGAAGCTCCATGTAGCTCTCACTGAATAGGTAGAGCACGTTTGAGGGGAGGAGAGTGTAGGAAGGGGTGTGGATCTTCTAGATTTACTGAAGGATTAGCATATTGCTGCTAAACTTATAATCCCTGGAAGTTTCTTTTTTTTTTTGTTTTTTTTTTTTGTTTGTTTTTTGAGACAGGGTTTTTCTGTGGCTTTGGAGCCTGTCCTGGATCTAGCTCTGTAGACCAGGCTGGTCTCGAACTCACAGAGATCCGCCTGCCTCTGCCTCCCGAGTGCTGGGATTAAAGGCGTGCGCCACCATCGCCCGGCTCCCTGGAAGTTTCTAAACTTCAAAAAAACCTTAGGATTTTTCAGCATGTTGAGGTGAGTATTCAACACTTGAGAGTAGAGTCACGTTCTACCCATTACTAAGGCTATTTCCTCATGATAAGTGCAGGTTTAGAAACTGGGTTGGTGAATACTGGAGACAGAACACAGCTTTGAACATGTTATGAACATATTCTAATATTGAGTTGGACATGCAACCCAGAACATGTTTCATGGGTATTTTTGGGATACACTGTTGCAGCTAAAGTGAACTGTGTATTGTGTTTGGGCACTAAAATAACTGCTGTGCCAACTCTCCAGCCCAGAGGAGTGTTAGGAGTGCTGGCTGCTCTTCCAGCACCCACATGAGGTCGTTCTCAGCTGCCTTTTACTCCGGTTCTGGAGGATCCTCTTCCCTCATCTGGCCTCCACTGGCACTGGCACTCACATGTGCATAAACATACATATGCATGAACAAAATAATATTTTAAAAGATAGCACCCTTTTGTAACAGTTTCGTATTTTAATAGAATGGCTTGAAGACCAATTCGGAGACGAACATCTGCCTGTGTCCTAAAATGTGACATTGCTTACTTGATTATCTTTTTATAGGATATTTGTTCAGTGTGAGTTAGTAATAGACACTTCTGCAGTGTGCATATAGATAAGATTTTTCCCTGTCAATGTGGCTGTGGGCTTGTTACATTTTATTGCTCTGTGAGAACCACATTCTAGGATCTTTCAGCTAGATGGTTAAAATACAACTCAGTGATTCCCATGTATTCCAGGAATCTGGCCTGCTCTGATACACCTAACTATGTTGTCTTACTATACTACTGACAGCGGGGAGGTCTGGTGGATTTTTATCTGGAACTGTGGCATGGATACCCACAGAATTGGTTCTTTTTAAATTGTTGCTTTGAGAAATTAGAAAGCTATCTCCAAAGGTTTAGCCTAATGGTAACTCAACTGATAACTTCCTTACAAAAGCTACCCTTTCCCCTGCGAGGTGCAACCATTGAGCCCTCAGGAAAATTGAAAGAAACCAGTTTCCTGAGAGCTAACAAAATAGAAGAATGGATATTAGAGAATATCGGTTTGGTAGTGTATTGTTTTGTTTACTTGTTTTAATGTAATCATGGTTGACAGAGTTTTAATTTTATCTTTTAATTTCATGAATATGTACTATATTTATGTCATTTCTTCCTCTTTCTCCTTCCTCGAGCCCCTCCCATCCCCTCTACTCCTCAAATCCATGGCCTCCTTTCCTTTAATTATTATTGCTGCACACAGAGAAAGCTTTATAAACTGATATGTAATGCATTTTAAACATTCATCATTAAATACAAACTTGTCCTTGCTTTTATTTTAATATGCACAATTGTGAATATTTTCTAATCTCTTCCAGGTTGTCAAATGTGTTGTCCTTGTCACTGTTGCTTTTTGCTACAAATTATCTTTCTACAGGATATGGTCTGTCTTTCTTAGCCAGTTTGTATTGCAAGACTAACAGAGGAATCTGTCAGATCAGGATCCACATCGTGAAGATGTGAGGGTAATGACACAACCCTAATTACTTGCCTAAAACCTTCAAACTTAATGAATTTCATACCTCTTGGTGGTACTCTGCAGTAAATGCTTTATGTCAGATGAGCAGACGTGCGGTTGAGATGATGTAACGCCACTGCCGGGACCACGGCCATACATTTTTTTACACTTCGGAATCAAGAATTACCCTAACCTCAACCTGTACTGGAGATGAGCAATAACTTACCTATGGACTAATGAGCTCATGGCTTGAGTTCTGTCTACAGAGTTCATAGTGGTAGCACATACTTCCAACCATAGATCTGTGGGAGCAGAGACAGGGCCATGTGTGGAACTTCCTGGGCAGCCCATCTAATTTACATGGTGAGTTTCAGGGCATGAAAGAATATCTCACAAAGAATGGTACACAGGAAATAATAGTCTAAGTTCTCCACTAATCGTCAGCTGTACTACCACACACATACACACTCATTCACAAATGTATACACATACACACGCATACATACATGCACACTATGTGATTGCAAAAAGAAAAATAGCTGTCTTACATAAGTTATTTCATATTGCTTTTGTAGTAAGCAAAAGCCGAAGGAGCTGTAAGCATTAAAACAGTTGGATATAGCATTGCTCCACTATGATGCTACTTTGCATTTTTTATATAAAAAAGAACCAACTCAAAAAAGTACAATTCATGCAACGTTGGTAAATTTACAAACAATTATAATTTGCAATTATTTTTAAGTATATAAAATGAAGAATATTTATTTATAGTAGCAAAATTGTATAAAATACCTTGCATCTATTTTAATAAAAATTTCCTACATGACCTGAGAATAAGCTGAGAAATCTGTCACTTTCTGCGTGTATTTCAATTCTCTGTGGTTTGACAGGTTTATTGCTATGGTAATAGAAACCTCAAAAGTCTCTTTTTAATAATGTACCCAAATATTTCTAAAGTGTATCAGAGATCTGGAGAAAGAAATACAAATATACAAAAATGAGTGGAAAAAGTCATGAGAAGGGTGAGTTTTGCAAGATACTTGCACAATAATAAGAAAGGATATTTCGCCAGAAATAGGTTCTGATATATTCAGAAAGTAGCTATCTTAGAAGAACTATCACAAATTGCTGAGGAAGCAAAAAATGCCGCAATATATGGCGATGAGAAAAATTAGGTATCCAAAATCTCTAGTAGCATCAACTGAACTTCCACTTTAAATACTGTGCTGAAACCAACCTCAGATCAATGAGATGCTCAGCATGGATCAGCACTTGCCGCCACTCCTGACCTCCTGAGTAGAATCTCCATAATCCATGTGGGCTAGAGAAGAACAGACTCCGCTAGTCATTCTCTGATGTCCACATGCAGCATGGCGTACACACCACACACACACACACACACACACACACACACACACACACACACACACACACTAGATAAATAGAAGTCTTCAGTTAAAAGAATCTTTGTCTTTAGAGAGAATTCAAAGAAATGTTCAACTCACTGAATGATAAAGGAAAACATTTTTTTTTTCTTTTTACCTCCACGTCTGAAGACCTAGCCGCTTCCCAGAACGCACATCAATAGCAAAGCATGATGTTATGTTCATGTAATCTTAACCCTGAAAAGACAGGTTGGAGAATTGGACTTTCTGTACAGGTGCTCTAGCTGAATCTGGGCCCCAGGCTCAATGAGAGACCCTGTCTCAAAAATAAGGGGTTTGTATAACCATATTGCAGAACAATATAGAAAAATTACATGTGACAGATGATATATACATGTAATAGATATATTATGTAACTATTGAAGATGTTGGCTGATGGAAGATTGATATAATCAGAAAATAATACTTACAAATAAATAGACACAAGATGCAAATTGTGTATATATTATAAAGTATAAAAATTAGCAATGAAAAAAATGACTAAAAGAAACACAACCACGGTATTAATGGACAACTGTGTTTGAGTGTCTGCACCTGATTATATAACTTTGACAATGCTAACTATCTGGAATTATAAGCCCTTCTGAAAAATGCCGTTGCTTATCTAAGTAGGCATTTCTTCATCGTGCTCCTTAACTACCTGTAAAGTTCTTGGAAAAACTGCTTCCTCCCATAAGGAAGCTTCTATGTCCTCATTATAATGTGTAGAGAAGTATCTCTTTCAGACAGAACAAAAAAAAAACACCTCTGAGAATTAGAAAAATTCCTCGTTTCTTCCCTGTCTCTGAAAATGGTCATAAGACTAATCCATCCAAATCTTTTCCCCACCAAATGACTTTTTACAACTGCTTGGTTTCTAGATTGAGCAGTTCTGGGAGACAGGGCCTCTCCATGGACAGGTGATGGCTTTGGAGTTAGTTAGAAACTCCCTACCCCAGTCCTCCCATACCAGGTGGAATTAGCACTACTGAGCATATGAATAAGCCCAGGATAATTGATCTTATTGTCTTAATTCGCCAACTAACTCCACTATACAGTAACCAGACATTATAATGTATGCTACTTAGTCAAACACAAAAATGTTTGTGATTAGGATGGAAACGTGACATGGTGGTAAAGCGTTAGGCATACAAGTGTGCGAACTGCACTCTGGATCCTCAGAACATAAGAGGTGGCCAGACATGAAGTTCCTCGAATCCCAGTGCTGCCGTGGTGGGGATAAGGAACCCTGGATCATTAGACTAGTCAAATTGATGAGCTCCAAGGACCGAGGAAGACCATGCCTAAGTCAATAACGTAGAAAGCAATTGATGTCAACTTCCTGCCTACACACACACACACACACACACACACACACACACACACACAGGTGCATGTATGTGAATGCACACACACATATGCCCACCCTCATGTCTGTCAACCATACACACATTTACATCTAAAAGAGTCAACTGGGATGTTGGGCATTGCTGAAGTCACTTTCACATGTTAAAAACTTTTGACGTGCATATTAAAATTAATGGAACCATTGATATTAACATGTTTGCAGTCATTTCCCTTCCCTCTCCTCAGGGCATGTCAGAATGGAAGCAGGAAGAGCCCAAAACTCATTGTATCAATATCAGCAGGGGGTTTGCCTCTCCAGGGACTCAAGGTTTGTGTTGGATGTAGCGAGTCTATGCTGCTGCCTTCAGTAGCTTGCACACAGCTTAGACGGAGTGTCAATGTTTTCCCATTTTATAGCCACAAATACTTCTGTCACTATTGATGATCTATCAGAAGCACAGGAGGCGAGGAATGAGGCCATTTAAAGGAGGAGCACGCGTCACCCCAGATGTGCCCTCTCTTGGGATTGCTGGGCACTGAAACGTGTTCTTCATCTGTCCCCTAAGATGCCAGCTTCTTCTTGGACCAGTGTTTGTTCGCCATTCTAGTGAAAGTTAAAATGGAGCTGGCATAACTTCATTACTTTGAAACATGTCTTTGAAAACCCATCACCTGTTTTTTGAGGTACATGTATAAGGCATTAAGGGACAAAGGTGAATGATACAGTTTGAAGCCAAATAGCATGAATCTCTTACCCTTACTTTTGCTAAAGATCCGGCGAATTAGGTCACATTAGGAAGACGGAACATTGTGAACTGCAAAGGTGGAAACTCTCACTGTAATACGGTAACATGGGCATCACGTAATCGTCTGGCGTTCCTAGCCAAGTCTTTATATTTAATTAAATGACGTCACTTTTTTTATAGTTCCAAGCTTTTATAAAATTAACAGTGACAAACATAATATTGTTTTGAATTATTTAAATAGGCATTATTCGAATATATCTGTTATTGGTGTCCACTGTTATTTAGAGGAGGTATCAAGGTACTTAATGCAGGAAGAGAAGTACACAGGGGTGTGGCATTTGTGAGAACAAATCTCTTAGTTTTCATTGTCAACACTCGGGACCTTCTTGGGTGCTGGTTCCCTTTGCAGATGTGTGACTTACCTTGAGTAGGCTATGAGCCTCTCTTAGCTATCTTAAGAACAAGTTTTAATGACTTCTCTTCAATGTTTTGTAGCTTTGTATGGTTATAGTGACCACTGAAAAGCAAGTGCAGGCTTCTTGTCTTCTCAACCACTGTAGTAGTAAGAGCGGCGGGCTGCTTCCCGCCACTCTTACTACTACAAATGGCGCCCAGACGTGTGGACAACTGAATCCACAGAAAGCCTGAGAAAGCTTGGGAAAGAGTAAAGCATGGTTTCTTGGTAGCAGCAATTTCTCGGTTCTACTCTGCTTGCTAGAGGCAAGCAAGCACC
>NW_004949118.1:1617196-1632465 GCF_000317375.1 Microtus ochrogaster | reverse complement strand
AGCCTAGAAGAGGCTAGATAGATGGGCCAAGCAGTGCTTAAAAGAATACAGTGTCCGTGTAATTATTTTGGGTAAAGCTAGCCGGAGGTGGCCGGGGTGCGGCCGGGGTAATGGGGACGCAGCTCCGCTGCTCCTATTACTACAAACCACATCACCTTAGATAGCTCTGCTGTCTGTGGCTTTTAAATAACTCCTAGACTTTCTATCCTAACGTTTCTTAGAAACCCCCATCCTTGATGGATATGCTGTTGTCAGCTTGAAGTCTGGACATCTTATGTGGGACCCATAATCCTCTCTTCATCTAGGCATGTTTCCTGCCATATCTCATTTAAAATGCTACTTGTACCTAGTAGTTGTATTAGTCAGGATTATCTAGAGAAACAAAGTTTAATGAATTTATAGATAATTATGTGTGTATATGCATATTGATGGATGGATGGATGGATAGATGGATGGGTGGATGGATGGATAGATGGATGGATGGATGGATGGATGGATGGAGAGACGGATGGACAGATCGAATTTATTCGAGTGTCTTACAGATTATGATCCACCTATGTCAACAACGATGTTCTCCCAATGGAAAGTCCAAGGCTCTAATAGGGTCTTCCTTGTTACCTAGCTTCTCTGGAGCTGTGGTTGTAGTCTGATTGCTGATACGCATTGCTGTAGGATTTGCAGCTGACGGAGGTGGAGGCAAGAGGATCATGAATGAGTTCAGGGTCAGCCTGCCTATACTTTCATGGTTCAGTTCTAGAATTTCTTACAGAAGCACTCTTAATAAAGGCAACAGCACCTGTTGCTATGGATAGAGCCCTGTTGAACAGCGCTTTTCCAGCCCCCACAAGACCCATAGAATTGACCACACCTCATTCTACAAAACTTTTTTTTGCATCTGATAGTATGATGATGAATTTTTTTATAGCGACAGGTGGCACTCAAGTGCCCCCTCATTTATCTTTGCTACGTGAAAGCATGAAGGCTGAATGGAGTTGGTCAGCAAAGGGCATAATACAGCTGAAGCTCATTCTGCATGTGCTTTTCCGCATGTTACTGGCTTTCAGACGGTTCACGGTGCTCTCGAACTCATGGCTTCCCACAGGATTTTCTTGAGGGAAAGCCTAATTTTCACAGTCTCTTTCATGGTGTGTTTCATGAATTGTGAGGTGAAATTTTTACTTCATTTTGTTATCTTCATGTGAACATGGAAGTTTGTCGCTTTCCAGATTGTGACAAATCACTATTATTTTAAACTCTATCACTGTCTCTCTAGTACAGCGATCATTGATAATGGTAACTTTAGCTATATATGTATTTTTCTTTTTGTTCAGGAGATGTGTATGTTCTCAAATGTCTCTAATAGAAATGGCGAATTTGGGTATGTATCACACAGCAAAGTGACATAGTTAAAGATAATGTGTTTTTGTCTTTCAAATAAATAAGGAAGGAAATTTACAAGGTCTAACCACAACAAAAAAGTGCTGTGTTAATCCCTATGTTAATTACCTGCACTTAGTAGATTATATATATATATATATATATACATATATATGTATATATATATATCAAAATGCCAAATTGTGCCACACACAATAATGATTTGTTAATAAAAGTAGCAGTAATACCAAAGGAAAATACCCCTATAAACTCAACTAAATAGGATAGCATTTTTACATTTAAAATTGCATATAATTTTTAAAAATAAAAATTTACATTATTTAGATTTTGTTAACTATAGAGACTATATTGCATTTTAAAATAACTGTGGAATTTAAATTGCCAGATGTTGGCTCAAAGTTATTTATAAGTCTAGGAAGTATGTTCAGAATAACTATAAGATATTTTGTCTTGAATTTACTACCTCAAGTGGATATGGTCATTTTTAATCTGTAGCAAAGCTAGCCATTTTGTTACTACGGGACATACATCTTTATTTTAGTCTTCTTCAGGAACAAAAAACATCCCAGAATTTGTTTCAATTTCAATCTTTGGGGAAAAAAGGGGTGGGGGAGTACAAGAAAAGGTATTCTTAAAAAAGAGTTGCTGAATATTGCTTTCTTCTCTATCTGTATTTTTTTTAATTCCCCAATTTCTACATTTGGGTCTAAGTCATGCAAAGTCATTTTTTTTTATTAATGGATGCATTGAGTTTCGTTCACCAGTATGCTCAGAAAATGTTCCCAGAACAGAGGAGGCAGGGCGCCTGTGGACCGGAGGGCTGGCAAATTCTGCCTCTTAGCTTTGTTTCTCCTCATTTATTCCTCAGTTCCGTTATTGCTTTCATGTCCGTAACCAGTGTCTACGAGTCATATTTCCGTCACAGCATATCTTTTATAAAGTTCCACAGAGTGGAGCTGTCTCTAACAGGGAGCCCCTTCAGCACACCCCTTCAAGTTCTGTCAGTCTGGCCTGAACTCGGGCATGGACATTGGTTTCTGCCTAGCATTTGACTCAATTTCCGGAAAGCCATTACAACTGGGCAGTTTCACAGCGCTGGAAGGTGTATATGGAGGGGATGATTGCGAAGTTGTCATGCGTTATTAACTCTACTTAGCTGATGATTTTAGTTTTGACCCGGTTTCAATAATTTATGCATAATTTGGAAACTATAACAGAAACATATTTTAAAATGAGATTAAATATGAATGCTAACCAAAGTTGGCCAATGCCCCAGTCCTGAAATCCAAGCCAGGTCCTCATCAATGCAGCCATTTTTCTGTATCATGCGCCAGAGAGGCTGAGCTGTGGTGGTGAAGAGTTTGGCGACAGTAGTGTCCTTAACGAATCTCATGGGGACTCCTAATAGGTTCATTAGCATTGACTGATCAGCGTCCCTTATGGTGGCTGTCTCATCACTGCAGAAAGTCTACAGAATAGAGACATGAGACTTCACTGAGGAAGATAAAGAATTATATACATGGGTGATATGATTCACCCATTATAAATAAGAAGATTAAGGTATTATCTTTTTTTGGATTAAGGTATTATCTTTTTTTGGAATTCAGAGCAGAAATATCTACCTTAAATAAGAAGCTAATTTGTGTCTGTGCCTTTTTTCCCATCTTAGTTTCCTCTGTCAGTTCTCTCTCTCTCTCTCTCTCTCTCTCTCTCTCTCTCTCTCTCTCTCTCTCTCGTCTTTCTTTTTTCATGAAGCAGCATAATGGAATTATAAATAAATGAGTATTAAGATACACAGGGTTTCTTGAGAAGTAAGAATACATATGTATATTTAAGTGTGGGAATCGAGCGGGAAGGTTCTTAAGAGCAGGACAGTAGTATACTCAAAAGCAAACTGATTTCTCAGAGAGACTCATGTCCTGGTTTATGGACAAGCGTCAAGGGAAGAAAGGCTTATTAATATTTTGAGTCAAACAATGATTTGGTGCCTTCTACAGCTTTGACCTCTTGTCTGGTCAGCAGCAGCCACATGGCCTCATTTTCCCAACTAGGGAACCAGTCTGCATTATAAAGGGATTCTCTTCCTCTACATCTAACCTGGCCACTCTCTCTTGGCTTCAGTGTCACTTGCTCTCAGGAGCAGCAGACTATGTCACAACCGTCTTCGAAGTTGGAAAGATCAAAAGATGCCACCTCTTCCGTGTTTGCCACAGTTCTGCTGCTGGCAGCACAGGCATCTAGGGTAAGCACATTGTAGCAATCACTTATGCTTTTATTAAATGCAGTGTATAGTGATTCCATTAGCAGCTGGGTCTGTGTTTATAAGAAAACTAGTTGCAGCAGTTACTGAGTGATGTGCTTCGGATACCCTTCTTCAAAGTGTGTGTGGGCAAACCATGACTGTTTGTCCGAAGGCTTGGTCTCTGTGCTTTTTCTCTAGTCAGCAGGTTTTTCACTTTCTTTAGAATAGAATGGAAAAATTGGTTTCTTCTGTTCCTGTCTCCCTGGTTTTTGCCCGCCCACCGCACGCCTGCCCTCCCTTTCTCCCTCCCTCCCTCCCTCCCTCCCTCCCTCCTTATTTCCTTCCTTCCTTTAGATCATTTTCTTGTTTCTGTAATCAAATATTTGACAATTTAAGGAAGGAAACTCAACAGTTTGAATGGAACATTCTACCCAAGGCGTGACTGCACAGGCGGAGGGGGAGAAGGGAACAGCTGGGAAGTAAGCATCTGGCTGTTCCTATTGGACAGGCACTCAGGCTTCAGGAACACCAGGAAATGGGTCAGGGCTGTAAAACCTTAAGGCCTTCTTCCTAGTCACCCACTTCTATTAGCAAAGCTTAACCCCCAAAGGTTCCACGGCCTTTCTAAATAAAGCCACCTACTGACCAAACCATGAGCCTATGGAAGGTCATTTCACAGTCAAATCACCTCCTTTCTCCCCCTGTCTCCTCTTATCTCTTTCAGGTCCAAATCTATAATCTCCAATGTAGCAGGAAAGTGCTATGCTACTTAGATACATCTTCATCCCAGAATAAAAATTATAAATCAAGAATTGGAAGATTCTAAATATGTTTCTTTGAATAAGGAGAGAAATGCTGAGGAGCACAAGCTTTCCTTCGTAGACTTAGGAATGCTCATAAATATGAGATTTTTGAAGGTCAGGGAAGAAAAATGATGTCTCACACTAAATTCATTATTGACTTCTCTTTGCCTATGTATTATCTAATTTAATCCCACCCCCTTTCCTCTTGGTCATCTCTTCATCTCAAGTCCCCATTTCACATCTGGTTCCCTTTACCGTCATTTTGTCATTCGAGAAATTGGTACTAAGTCTAGAAGCCATATGCCAGTTTGTGTGTTCAAGGGGATTGCCCCCCATAGCAGGGTCGGTGCATATGCACACATCACTGCAGACGGCCCCCCATAGCAGGGTTGGTACATGTGCACACATCACTGCAGACGGCCCCCCATAGCAGGGTTGGTACATGTGCACACATCACTGCAGATGGCTCCCCATAGCAGGGTCGGTACATGTGCACACATCACTGCAGACGGTCCCCCATAGCAGGGTCAGTACATGTGCACACATCACTGCCGACGGCCCCCTTGCTGCAGATGAAATGCTGCTCTGGAAGTGTGGCTGTGTCCTGAGTCACACACAAGGCAGGGAGCTCAGAGCATGCTTCCCCTAGAAGTCACACAGAAGCTTGTTCAGCTCAGAAGAGGGGAGAGAATACTATCTGCTGGCTGGGAGCCTTTGAAGGAGCTAAGCACAAGCATGATAGTTTCAGACTGCTTCAGGGAGCTCACCATGGTGATGTGAGAAATGAATCAGGAAAGAGGAAGGATGGAAACAGAGAACTTTGCGGAGGCTGTTGGGGATGCCCTTGGAAGCGAGCTGGTACTTGCGGGAGGAAAGGGTAGAGGAGATAGAGAAGATAGATATATTTTAAAGATATAATTAACACCTATATATTATTACATAGTCTTAGAGAATTCTAACTTCAAATAAATCTAGTTTATATATTTTATATATTGGCTCTTCTGGGTTTATTTGAAGTAACGCTTAGATAAAGACTTTAACAACAAATTTTTAGGTAGAAAGAACACTTAGGAAAATGCTTTGAATTTTCAGGTTTAAAAGTAATCACAAAATCCATGAACAATCTTGAAAACTGTATAAATAAATGGAAAACTGAAGGCAAATGAGAATTTTGCCTGTCATTATGTCAAACATTTTGATGTACTTAATGTAGCTTTAAAAAATTGTTTAAATTAAAAAGGCAATTTCAATATCCGTGAAGGAAAAGAAAAGAAAATCGTGATCTTTGGTAAGAGTTTAAATAGATGATATTTTTCTAGATATCATCTAAATTAATATAATCTTTAATCCACTGTCTAAATTAATATAGTATAATTTTAAACCATTGGGTTCTTATTTAATGTATCTCACATAAGAATAAACTATTTTTAAATGTTACAGATGAAAATGACTCTTTTCATGTAAACTTTCTTTATTCCAAAATAATAGAATATTACATATAAATGTTTTTTCTTCCTTTGGTTTTTGTGGATGGTTGAAGTCAAGTTTTCAAACATGTTAAGCACATGTTCTTTCAGTGACCTAAACTGCCCCAAATTGTTTTCATTTGTTTGTTCTTGAGAAAAGGTCTTACTGTAGTTCTGATTGACCTGAAACTCATTATGTAGAATGGACTAGTTTTGGACTTGTGGAGATCTACTACCTTCTGCCTCCCCAGTGCTGGCTTAGAAGCATGAGCTATCATACCTGACTCCCAACGTGTTTGCTTAAAGAAAAGAAAACGCCATTCCTTAGAGGTTACACATAGAGGAAACTTCTATTCCCTGTGGTTTCAAATTTGAATACCAATATTAAAAATTCATTTTAGAGTATAGGTTCTGCAATATTTGTTTTGTAAAGTAGATTGTTTTTGTAGAGCCATTTCACATGCACAGGAATATTGTGCACAAAGTGGTGTTACATTGCCTCTCTGCTTGGGAGTACGTTAACCTATTTAGCTTTTATTGACATTTTGCAGTCATGTGGTGTGCTCATTGCAACTGCTGAGACCACATGGATGCAGTAAGTTTTAATTGCTGTATGCTATCCACATAAGTGTTGACTCTGTTGTATATCATAAGGGCTTTGACAGATATGTAATGTCACGTATCCACTCTTGTGTTATCTTATAGAAGCTTTGCTTTCTCCAGATCACCCCGTGCTTATCTGCTCACCCCTCTCTGTTGACAGCTGGATTGCTGATATTCAGTGACCAGCTAACTCTCTCCACCACTTTGCTAGTTATCTTTACAAGGCGATTACATGGTTGAAACCATCAGTGTATGCTTTTTAGACTAACTAACTCTGTTTTGTTCAAAGCTGGACTTACACTCCTGTGTCATTTTTATTTGCATCTACAGGGATAGCTTGATAGCTTATTTCTTTACATAACTGAATTATATTTCATTTTTTGAGTATATATACAACAGTTTGTTTATTCAATTTATCTGTAGAAAGGCATCGTTGTTGCTTTCAGTATTGAAAAATATAAATAAAACTGCTGTAAATCACATCCACGTGCAAATTTTGTATAGGCATATTTTTAACTCAGTAAGTTTCTTGGAATATAATTGCTATGTGTATCGTTGTATGTAACTGCTGGCGTGGCTTCTAAAGTGACTATATCTCAGTACAGGAATGTGCAACAGTCCCTGCACCTTGTAAGGTCTGATTCAATTTTCCTTGTGACTATTCGATATTTTCAACTCTATTTGTTGAAGAATTTGCCCCTTTTGTCAAGAAATTTCTTTTGTTAGTTTGTCCAAAATAAATTGGCTTCATTTGTGCAGGGATAGTTCTGGGTAAAGTTCACGCCAATTGATTTATTAGCCTGTTCTGTCTCCAGTACTTCAGTGTTTCTCTCGCTGTAGTTTTACAACGAACTTGAAGTCCAGTATGGTACATGCTTCTTCTTCAACATTATGTGGCTTCAGCTGTGGTTCTTTTGCAGCTATATTGGTCATCGAGGGAAGAAAAGTGGAAGGATGAATATATTAAAAGGAGACTGGCTTGACTTACATGATCCAGTTCAGATAGACTAACAATGATGCTCTGCACACTGGAGAGACCGGGATCCCTGTAGCTACTCTCTCCATGAGCCTGGATACCTCACAGTTCCAGTGTGGTACTTACGACATTGAACATTTCTGAGAGCCCCTGATCTTCGTTCAACATTAGAACCCTGAAGAAGCTGGGTTCTCGTACTAACACAGGGGTGCAGCAGCGGTGAAAGACCCCACACACCCCCTGAAAGACCCTACAGACCCCCTCCTCAAAACCCGCAGCTGGCATGCTCCCGGGGGGAAAGTCCTGTTTGCTTTAAAAAAAAAAATTCTCCGGATCAGCATCCAGCCTGCTCTCGTAAGAACATCCCATGTGCTTAAGAGAGCAGGATGTCTTGAGATAGGGAGACTGCAAGGCAGGATGTCAATAAGATAGCACATCAACAAAGCCACCGATAACCATGCTTTTGTTTTGCTTCTGTAAACTTGTTGTTTGCTCTTCCCTATAAAAAGCCCACCCTCCAGTTAGCAGGCACAAAGTCCTCCGAAAGGCTTTGCTGCCCGCAGGTACCTGTGTTTACTCAATAAACCTCTTGTTAATTGCATTCTGTGGCCTGGCCTCGGAGTGTCCTGGTTCTGGGGTCTTCATCGGAGAAAAAGGTCCTCTATGAGGGTCTTTCAGCGGAAGCAACAGGGTGGATGAATTTGCAGGCAGCAGAGAATGTGCCAATGAGACAGAAAAGGAAACAAGAAGCTTTTCTTTTTCGCTCAGACCTTTTATATGGGCTTCTTCCTGAAGGTATCATCACATTTAGACTGGGTCTTTGTGCTTCAGGTAACCTGATCAAGAAAATCCCTTGCCGGTATGCTTCGCAGTTTCTCTCTCCCTTCCAGATCCAGTCAGTCTGACAACCAAAGCTCCTCGTTATCACCCTTGTCTTTCACATGAGCACTGGAATCAGTGCGTCAACATCTATAAAATAATGCTGTTGAATGATCCTTTATACTATGTGAATATATGTCTCTGCGATTGGTTTAAGAAAGAAGCTGACAGGATAAAGTTCAGCAGGAGAACCAGACTAAGGCCACTGGGAAGAAGGGCAGAGTCAAAGGAGTTGAGAGCCGGACATGGAGAGGAAACAGGAAGTGCAGGATGAAAGAGAGGTAACACCATGTGGCACAATGTAGATTAATATAATTGGTTAATTTAGGTTGTAAATATTATCTAGTAACAAGCCTAAGCTATTGGCCATGCATTTCTTATTAATAAGAAGTTTTCATGTGGTTATTATCTGCTACCAAGACACAGAGAACTTAGCCTACTTAATATGCTGGGTTTTGTTTTGGTTTTGGGTTTTTTTTTTTGTTTTGTTTTGTTTTCTTTTTTGGTTTTGGTTTTTTTTTTTGAGTAATCAAATCCTACAGATCTAGTTAAGAAAGAAATGAAATTTTAATAATATCGCCTCTCTTAAAATTTCTTCATTACTTAGGTTTTTCATTTCTATTATCAGAGCACACTCTACTGCAAGGTTCTCTATGTAACTTAAGATCTCTCTGTCTAAATGAGGAGAAATTTGAGGTTTAAACCTACTGACTTACACTACTGTTTCAAAAGATTTATTGTCTAGTTAATAAAATAAAAAATAAGAAAATAATGCATCTCTAGATATTGAAATAGATATTAAAATCACATGAAATAACTAGAAATGATAAGGAAACAATTTCTGAAATATTTTTGTCTATCAGCTACATTGTCATTAATGGCAAACAGACGCTACTTTCCAAAGGCCTTTGAAAGTAGAAGACCTTCATAAAATTGCATTTTTTACTTCCAACAAAGGAGATCCTGTGTGCATATAATGTCTGTTACCCAGCAAATTTGAAAGTAACTTCCAAAAGTGATAGTTTATGATTTGTGAGGCTAAAATATCTATGGATAAATGTGAAATCTTTAAACATGTCGTTCAGTTGCACACTTATTGGCCGAACACATAGAGTTGTTTACCTGGGTTTATGCTTCAGGCCCCATGACATTAGGCCTTTCCAAGCTTGCTTGGAGTGGAGGAAACAGCTACCCATTAAAACAGTACTTGTGGAACTTCA
Organism: Microtus ochrogaster; assembly: GCF_000317375.1. NCBI lineage: Eukaryota > Metazoa > Chordata > Mammalia > Rodentia > Cricetidae > Microtus > Microtus ochrogaster. The sequence continues at coordinate 1,622,878 of NW_004949118.1, read as the reverse complement.
CCCAGCTATTGTGAACCTCCCAGAATCAGTATTTTATTTGGAAAATATATTCTGTTTCTAACAACAATAAGAACCATACTGATTTTTCTTTCTTATAATAAATAATAAAGGGCCTGGGGCTTTTTTTTTTTTTTTTTACTTTTTACCAAAGCAGAAAGCCACTGGTTATGTATTTTGCTGTCTCTGTAGCCTTCCAGTGTGTTAATGGAAGTTTCTGTCCCGCCCAGTCCTGCAGCCATTCAGTGCCCCCAAAACACACAGAGGCTTATATTAATTATAAACTGTTTGGTCTGTTAGCTCACGCTTATTACTAACTACTCTTTACAACTTGAATTAACACATAATTCTTACGCATGTTTAGACATGTGACTTGGTAACTTGTCTCAGTAAGGCAGACTCATCTTGCTTCCTCTGCATCTTATTTGTGGCTGACTAGAGCCTTTCTTCTTCCCGAATTCTCTCTAGTCTGGTTGCATCACCCATTCTTCCTGTCTGCCTGCTGACCAATCAGCATTTTATTAAACTAATACGAGTGACAAATCTTTACAGTGTACAAGAGCATTCTCCCACGGCACCAGTGCCTGCAAACATCATCATTGAATAAATCTCCATGCCTGTTTTTTAGGACTATGTACAAACCCCATTTACTGGATAGACTTGGGGTAATGGGTCTATATGTGTAGTGAGGGACTTCTTTTTCTCTCAGTAGCACAAAGTTATCATCTACCAAAGCCCCCAATGAATAATTCCTGGCCCTTTAAGCAGTATTTCTTCATTCTTCATCTGGTAAAGACTTGATTATCTGGTCTACCAAGAAAATGACTTTTGTCTGTACATTAATAAATGTAAATAATTATTCCACCCTCGGTCATGCTAGAATGCCTGTGGACTGTGCTCTTCCCTGAGGGTTTAGTTCAAGTGCCAAATGCTGCTCCATGAACTGTGCAGAAGCTAATTTAGGTCATGATCAATTTGAGCAATTAAAAGGCTGTGCAAAGCAGCTAAGACTTCGAATTCATTTAATTATTTTAAACTCACTGTTGGAATAGAAAAGGTTGCTTTTTCTCTTAAAGTTTATCCACAATTATTTCTAACATTAAAATAATCTTCCTCTCCTTGTGCAGTACAGATCTGCTTTTGCGTAAACCAGTTCTATTAGTTTAAAAATAGACACCTCGTAGAATATTATTAACTTTTCTGCGTGAGCATTTGTGCAATTCAGTACTGTCACACTCTACCACAAGACAAGAATATGCCCTCAGGTTTCTCTGCTTCACTGTGAAAGCTTTCTGGAAAAAATAAGAGGAAATGACTTCTTAGACCATAGTTGATATTAAAAAGAATACAGAGTTTTCCACTCTTACTGTGAGATTAGAAGCAGCATCCATTTGTAGGAATGACTTGGGCTTCCTGTGGTTAAAGATATGACTGTGGGAAATCTATGTAAAGGTTATTTAAAGTCTGCCACAGAAACCTGAATGGTACCAAAGACTTCTTGTTTTAACACAAATGTTGCAATCCATGTGTCTACACATTTAAGAGTGGATGAGTAGTCATGTGACCTGTGCAGAAGGAGAATTATGGAGCCAAGGTAAAAAAAATAATAATAAAGCACTTTGAAGTGAAACAATAGCATAAAAGTACTATAAATCTGTATCTGTAATGTGATGTCAACTTTCATTTGAGGGTTGTGTTTAAACAGATAGATAATAGAGTGAGAGAAACACAGAGAGACAGACAGACAGATGGATATAGATAAACAGACAGATAGGATGACATATATAAGTAAATAATGTCTATGGGAATTTCTATTTAATCTGCTCATGCTCATTTAGTTTATGAACTCTTTTTTTTTTTATTTTATTTTCGAGACGGAGTTTCTCCATAGCTTTTGGTTCCTGTCCTGGAACTAGCTCTTCTAGACCAGGCTGGCCTCGAACTCACAGAGATCCGCCTGTCTCTGCCTCCCGAGTGCTGGGATTGAAGGCGTGCGCCATCACCGCCTGGCTAGTTTATGAACTCTTGATAAAATCCTTCTTCTTCATAGGTATCTGCTTCCTTGGCTACCGCAGTGGATCCAGCAGTGGTCATTCTGTTTTGTGCTCTAATTGAATTAGTCTGTGAAGAGTGCTGTTAATGAAAATGGCTTACTTCGTGGACATCACGTTACAAGAAAGTACAATTGATGGTCTGTTGAAGCCCATGTGTGTCCAACACAGATTTCCTAACTGGACTGGAACGGAGTCGCGAGGAATAATCAGACGCAGCTTATACGGTCATCATGAAAGGCCAAGATCTCTCGAAGCTCTCCTCTTTATTATCCAAACACCTTATATATCATCACATAAATTGAGCAGGAAATACATTAGACTCGTATCCTAGGTAACCAGGTGAATGGGCTTTCTGTCATGTCTGCATCTGTATGCTGGCTGTCAAGTAGGCCTTGAATTAGCATCTCTATAAGACATTCTCCAAATTACAAAGGAAGGAAGCACCAAACCTCCTGACTCTTAAGGCATCAGCTTCAGCCAACATCTCTTCTCAGGTAATCTACATTTATAACAAAAGAAACTAGGAGCAGCACATCCTGGCTATTGTTAGGCAGAGACAGCTTGTCTGCAGAGTTACATGACCAGCTCAGACCGGGCTTATGGCTCTTGTGCCATACAGAAATATGGTCCTACAGTGGTCTTCCAGTTGATTTGCATATTTAAGATATCAAAATTTTTATTTAAGTTATTTTTAAGGAAGAATGTTGTTTTATAGTTTTTGTTTGCTTTGAATAGCCTACATTAGCAGTTTATGTTTTGTAGCTGTCAGCCACCCTGACAGAGACTTGTTTATGATTGGTATTTTTGAAGAATGTAACTATGTTTGACTTTATCTGAACTCTCTTTCCTTGTCTACAAGCTTTCTCAAACACCATTCTCTTCTTTGTCTTTTTAAAGTGAATTCAAGTGATTAACTGTCAAGTCTTTTGGATTCACCATCCAGACAGCAGCCTCAATATAGACAGACACTATTTTTCCTAATTTTATTTTTCATAAATATATTATGATCTGATTCCTTTCCTCCATAATTTCCCACATTCTCTCACCTTCCTACCCACACAACTTTTCTGTCTGTCTGTCTGTCTGTCTGTCTGTCTGTCTGTCTGTCTATATCTATCTATCTATCTCTTTACTGTCTCTCTGTTTCTTTGTCTCTCTCTCAAATTAAAAAAAGAAGAAAATCAAAAAAATGAAATAAAGAAGAAAATCAAAACAAATTATCAAAAACTCAACAAGGCAAAAAGTATCAAAACAATAAAAAAAAAACCATGAAGTTTATGTTGCCCTGACCAACTACTCTTTGCCATGGTGCTTACCCTGGATTCTGGTTTATATAGCCTGTGAGAAGCTCTATTGTAAAATTCTGACTTTTTCCTTTTGCAGCAGATATCAAATGGAAATAATGTTATGGGTAGAAATGGGGCCTTGTGTATAATCCCCTTCTCTGTCCTAGAATATTTTCTATTCTGACTGGAGCCTGTGCAGCTGTTGTGCATGCTAAGGGCGGCACTTTCAGATTTTACATCTGCCTATTCTTCATCCCACACTTAGTGAGCCGTAATCACAACCTGAAGGTCCTCGTAGGTGCCAGTGAGCCAGCTGGCATTTCATAACCAGTTTAGTAAAGATCATTTTCACTAACTCCTGAGTTCTTAATGGAAAGGAAACCCTATTCCATAAAGCAGTTTACCAAGCAGAAGGGAAAGTAGATGTTTATTAGCAGGCCTGTTTCATAGCTGCATGGTGTGCCCCAGGGAATGAATATAGTTTCCACAAAGTGACGCTAAGTCTCAGCGTATGTGGCATTCTTAACAAAGACCAGTCCGACTTTAGAACAGCAAGTGAAGGAGTTTGAGTCTCGAGAGGAAACACCTGATTCCAAGCTGATTGAAAGGCAACGTCCAGTGAGTGAGGAATACAGATGGAGATCCCTCTGGTGCCATCTCCTGGTTCCTAGTATCAAAAGCTGTCCGCAGCTTGTCTTCCTTCTCCTGGTAGAGAGGGGGCCATAGAGCACGGTGTGCATTTGTTAACCTGTGTCCTGCTTTCAGATAGACAGAGAAAAGATGCTGATCTGTCTGTATCTGCCTCCTCCTGATTATCATCAGCCCTCTTCAACCACTTGCATGGCAAAGAGACAGGCTTTAAAATACTGTCTTCTGGTTGTCTTTCACTGCTTCTAGAGAAAGACCTACAGCAACCTATAGTTTCTGTGCTATGTGTATTTTCTCGTGGCCAGCTTCAGTCTACAAGCACATCTTGATAGCTCTCTGCTGTGAAAGGAGAGGCACCACTGCCCATACTTGTAACCACATGCCTCAACCCCCCACTTAGTGATTAAGCCCATATGTGAAGTTTTGTCAATCCCTATACTATCTTCTCATTTACTGGATACGCACACAGTTCAGACTAGAACATACATGTGATCTTTCTGTTTCTTTTAATTATCAGAGCAGCTTTTTGTTCATTAGCAATGTTGATACAATGCTCTCAGCGTAAGAAGAGTATTAATTACACCAATGGCAGGCTGTAGATATGTTTGTTTAATGGAACAATGAGTACATATGACCCAAATGAACAGTGAGACTACTAGAAACTTTTAAAAAGGAGAACCTGAAGGTATTCTAACCAGGGAACAATATAGTAATCTAAAGATTGCAATTGGTCCAGAAATACTCAGAAAGATGTTGTAAAATGGGTCTGTAAGATTCCATGAGATCAGATCATAAGTAAAAGTGTTTCCCATCAGAGTAGAAGGGACTTCTCGAGTGCTGACAACTATTCTGCCATCAGAGGTGATCACTGCCCCTCTCTCCTTTATGCCACCATCATATATATATGTCAACCAACTGTGAAATTAAAAAGCGCCTCCCAGTAGTAGTTGGATCCAGTTTGATAGTTTGTATCTTATCAGAAACTGTTTCAATGCCTCTCTAGTGACATTTCAATGATAATTGAGAGCAGGTTCCCAAAGCTTCAGGAGGCAAGCTTGTTTTCAGTTGCTACTCACTCACCCAATATAATTCTGCTAGGAAATGAGTCCATCGTATAAGATGGGTTCTTATTCTCTAGAGAACAGAGACCTTATTTAAATATTCCACTTAGGAATATGATAGAAGGCCTTTGTTTTTTAAAAGTAATGTAAGTACAAAATTCCTAACCGTTAGTAGTCTTATTAATTTTAGTACAATTGTTAAGACAATGTGAAATTATCTAACCTGTGGAATAATAGAATATTACTTTTCACTCAAATTCATTGGCTCCTCCTGCCCATTCACTGAAGTTCTTGCTTTAGACCCACACTGCAGTCACCTTGCAGGGTCTTGTCTTCAGGTTTCTTTCTAGACTTTACTACACATCCCTCTAACTGTCATTGTCCAAAAGCAATGCTCAGAATATTTCTAACTTCCTCAAAAGTGCGTTTCTGAAGAACAGCTTGGATTAGAAGAGATTTGTTGCTCCTCTTGGCACATGAGGTTCAGGACCACATGTAGACTGGTTGGTTCAGATGACCACATGTAGACTGTTTGGTTCAGTGACCACATGTAGACTGGTTGGTTCAGTGACCACATGTAGACTGTTTGATTCAGTGACCACATGTAGACTAGGTGGTTCTGTGACCACATGTAGA
>NW_004949118.1:1570666-1616996 GCF_000317375.1 Microtus ochrogaster | reverse complement strand
ATGTAGACCAGGTGTTTCAGTGACCACATGTAGACTAGGTGTTTCAGTGACCACATGTAGACAAGGTGGTTCAGTGACCACATGTAGACCAGGTGGTTCAGATGACCACATGTAGACTGGTTGGTTCAGATGACCACATGTAGACTGGTTGGTTCAGTGACCACATGTAGACTGATTCGTTAATTTGGCCACATGTAGTAGACTGGGTGGTTCAGATGTGTTTGTGTATACTGGTTGGATATATGTAGTTCAGAGACTGTGTCATTACCAGCAGGGGCTTTATGAAAAATGTGTGCATAGTCTTGGTAGTTAGACAAACCTTTAGCCACTGATCCTAACCTGTCATACTCCATGATAGTTCTCCTGTAGGTGTCAACTCTGCTGATTTCAACAGCTGGTTGTGATACTATCATTGAGTTAAGTCTTAGAAGGCTCTCACTTCCTGATAGAGCAGTACAAAGGGAAAATGTGAATACACAGAAGCTTAAGAAAATATGATATGTTTGAGGAAGGGTAAATACGCTCTCAGTGTACTGTGCAGTCTGGGAAGACAAAGGTACAGTGGTCACCCTGCTCTGGGGCACTCTCAACAGCTGAAGCAGAAAATGATGACACACATAGGATTTCTCTTTTATTCTGTGGATAGTAGGAAACCAGACAAGGCTCTCAGCTACAGTGGGAGAAAGCTGTGTTATGAAATGTTTATTATTGACTTAGTTTGTTTTCCTTTGCTGTGTTAAAAATATCTTGACACAAGTCATTTAGAAAGAGAAAGGTTTGTTTTATATCAGAGTTCAAGGTACAGTGGCTCATGGAAGGAAAATCAAAGCCGAAGGAGCTTGACACGGTTGGTCATGTTGGATTTACAGTCAAAAAAACAAAGGTCATATGCAAAATATTCATCAGTATGGCTATAGGACAGGATTATTTCAGGTTCCCTATCCTCAGCTGCCCCAGGAACTAACTGGGGACCTCGCCTTGGGCACCTGGAAGCCCCTCTAGGTTCAAGTCTCTTCCCAACCCTAAGATGGCTCCCTTAATTAAGATATGTGCTTCCCTGCTCCCCTATCCAACATTCCTGTATCCCAATCATCCCATTGCCCCAAGTTCTCCCCATCCTACCCTTCTCACTTTTTTCTCCCCATCTCCCCTTACCCCCCTCCCACCCCACCCTTAAGATCCCGATCTTTTGCCTGGCAATCTTGTCTACTTCCCCTACCCAGGAGGATAGCTCTATGTTTTTCTTTGGGTTCACCTTCTTATTTAGCTTCTTTAGGATATCAAAATAAAGACTCACTGACCTTTATTTGTGGCTAGACACCAATTATGAGTGAGTACATCCCATGTTCATCTTTTGGGGTCTGGGTTACCTCACTCAGGATAGTATTTTCTATTTCCATCCATTTGCATGCAAAATTTGAGAAGTCATTGTTTTTTTACCGCTGAGTAGTACTCTATTGTGTATATATTCCACACTTTCTTCATGAACAAGGAAGTCAGGACCTAGAGGGGTGCACCCAACCACGGAGACCGTGGGGCTGATCTATTGGGAGCTCACCAAGGCCAGCTGGATTGTGACTGAAAAAGCAGGGGATAAACCCGGACTCTCTGAATATGGCGGACAATGAGGGTTGCTGAGAAGCCAAGGACAATGGCACTGGGTTTTGATCCTACTTCTTGTTCTGGATGTTCACCTTCCTAGACCAGGATGGGTGGGGGTGGGGGGGGGACTTTGGACTTTCCACAGGGCAGGGAACCCTGACTGCTCTTCAGACTCGAGAGGGAGGGGGAGAGGAGTGGGGGGAGGGTGGAAGGAGTGGGAGGCTGGGAGGAGGCGGAAATTTTTTTTCCTCAATAAAAAAAAACAACAAACAAAGGTCAATGAATGTGTGCAAGCCAACACAGTTTGTGTTCTCTCTTTATACGGCATAGGGTTCTCTGCCAGGGTATGATCATGCTAGCAATCTCCTATGATTTATTATTATTATTTATTAGTTATATTATTATTATTATTATTATCATCATCAAGATTATCCACAAAGACATACCCGGAGGCCCATTTCTCTGGCGATTCCATCACGTTGACAACACTGATCACCACAGTTGTGTTAGATAGAATTTTATCTTTAGAATACATGTTTGTTCAGTGAGGAAGAGCATGTTTGAGGTATGGTCTGCTCTGCTGTTTGAAGATCCCCATTGTGAGCTCAGTGAAACCCAAATTCCCTAGCTCCAAACCCTTAGGAGAACTACCGTGTATTACCGACTCTCCCTCACTTTGAAACCAGTTTCCAAAGTCAGTGCCATCACAGTCAGCTTTCAAATATGGATACTGATACCAAGAAAATCAAATGCATCTCCAAGGGCACTCAGTCACACATGGCCAAGTTAGAAATCACACCAGTGACTCGTCTCCAGGGGTTTTATTTTCTGTTCTGTTTATTATTCACAGCCCATCCCCCACCCCCTGGAAAGTCTACTGACTACACAGCTCTGCTTGTATCCCTCAGGAGTGTTTTTGCCCCTCTCTGTTACATGCTTTGCATCCCTCAGATGTGGGCATGTTGTTAATTACTACCCACCTGAAACCCCTTTATTCTTTAAAGAGACTACTTCGTGCCATTGTCTGATGTGAATGCGGCTGGAAACTGTTCTTCACGGTGATAGCCACCTGGCACATTCTGTCCGTATCATTCAGATAACCCTTCCTATTTGTCCATGATTTGGGAGGTGGCATAATAGTTCAGAGTGTATGCTAGGTTTCATACAATATTGGGACCTGCTTCTGTCCTAGGTGGTGAGTCACCTTGGTCTCTGGTCCTATGATATATGAGCTTCAGTTTCCTTAATTATGGGATTAATATCAAATATTATCTACAGAACTACTATAAGCAATATATGAACTTGCATAATATAGCAAGAACTAAACCACTGTCTCCAGTGACATTTTGAAGTTCTTAAGGATGAACAAAACATTAAATATTGCTAGTTTCCATTTTTAGGTACTAATTACTATGGTTTAAACATACAAGACAACCAGTCTGCTTCCTTAATGAATATATCAGAGGTTTTATATAGTATGGTGGATTAAAGTGCGTGCAAAGAAAACTATTTTTTAAAGAGTGATAAGATGTAATAAATGGACAAATATGTATTTGATGGAACTGTTGAAGAAAGAATAAAAAGCAATGAAGTTTCAATTCTTTGGGAAATTTACTAAGTATTAAACCTGCATAGCATAGTTGTAAGGATTTGGAGTTGAAATGGAGCCTATGTATTATAGCTTAAAATAATGTTCAGGTCATTGCAGCAGTGTGACCTTCAACCAAATCCCCTGTCCTGTCCATCAGTTCCTCTGGCATTTACAGAATGGAAATGCTGTCTGTAATTACTGTAGCATGTATGCCAAAACATCCAGAACTCCGTGAGCACGAGCAATGAGAAAATAATAAACCTATTAACGATTATTTTACGCTGAGAATTTTAACTTTAAGCAGAAACTATCTCTGCATATTTCATACAGTAGTGAGCAGTTCTTCAAGGGAACCTTGTGAGGGGGCTCATTTTGACAGTTGTTACGTCTCTGTTGTCGTTTAGCAAAATGCATTGCACCCTCAGATAATCCCCATGAATGGTGATGACCTCTCCCTCACTCATACAACATTTTAACCTTCCCTAATCCCTGCCAAGTGGAAGGTTAGGAAAAAATAACAGGTCCAATAAGTAATAAACTTTGTCAATTGTCTAAAAGAACCAGCTGTTTTGCTGGTGTTTAGGTTCCCAGTTGTATCCTGCAAGTGTGGCTATTACTTTGCTTATAGGTAGAGAAGCAGTGAATAAGAAATTCCTTGGACTAGACAGCATAGCAGTAAGATGAAGGAAGACCGACCCCTGGATGAGCTTCCTAGAAGGTGTGTCCTGCTCTGCTTCTTCAGTGCTCAAATGTCCTGTGCTGGCCAGATATCTGGGTGATGAATGGAATAGTGCAATGTCTTCTGTAACTACAGCTCCCCACATAATTGCATAAATGGCTTTTGTCATAAAGAGAGCCAGAACCTGTTGTAAAACTTGGGGTCCTGAATTAAACAATGAGAACAAAATGGTTGATTGGGACCACTGTCAAATGCTCCCTTGTTAGAGAGGCTCTAGAGGTCTCTTTAGACTCTCCTCCCTGTGTTTTTGTCATCTCTTGATCTCTGCTCAACAACACACCTTTCCCCAACTGTGACTCTGTAGACACAGCCTCCAGGAAGTTACAGGAATGTAGTCATAACCTATGTTAGTGGAATGCATTTTCTTATGCATGCTGCGCTTGTTTTTTTCTCTCTGCTTGTAATTTTATTGCATCCTCTAAGCACGGGTCCTTAAATTGTGAGTCATGATCCCCCGTAGAAGGTCATATAGAGGAGTATGGCGCTTGCAAAACTATTAGGAGGAGTAAACATTCTGAATAAGCAGTGATCAGAACTGAACTGAAAAACAAGCCTGTGATGATAATGGTTTGGCTCTGGCAGCACTCATACATATGTCACCATGTTGCATGACTACAGTCTTGATGCTGAATACACAACATGCATACTGTGAACTTTGCATGCTGCTGAGCTGCACGAAAGCACCCCTACAAAACTCAACCTCTGTCTACAATCTTTTCTATTATAAATTGCAGTGTTTTTACTGTTTATGCAAAGCTTTCTGTTCTTCTAGAAGTGTGGTGGTTTAATTGATGCAAAGACTTTATATTTCCCTGCCCTCTCTCTTTTGCATGTATCAAATTAGTATATTTTTAGAACATACTGTGTTTGGAACATTTGAGTTTTAAAAGTTTGCTCTTTGAATTACTGATTTGCTTGATTTTAAAATGTTAAACAAATTCTGAATTGAGAATAGAACATGATGAACCAGCCTGCCTCCATATTAGTCTTAAAAGTCATCTTGTCATCAAATAAACTAGGTTCATTCCTTTTTATGATTAAAACTCCATTTCTCAATGATTGGGAGATGTCCCACTTGTAAGCTTAACTACAAATGACTCCTACTGCCTCTTCCAGGAAATGGCAACCATGTCTTTTTTTCAAAAAGTTGTTTCAACCATCTTAAAACTCCCTTTTGTTTCAAAACATTGCTGTGACCACCTGTTGTTATGACTACCTTGTTTTGACCACCTATTCCATTCCTATCTTTGTTTCAGAAAGCTATTATGACTAACTTCTTATACTTATATTCTATTCCTGTGGCCCCCGTCAAGTCACTGTGATGATGCAGTTGGTTTCCAAGTGGATACTCCTCTTGGCTCATCCAGTTCATGTTATCTGACCTTCAGGAATCTTGAACCCCTCAGAATGGCATTATCCTCAAATCTCAAAGAAACACTGTTCTTTATCTGAGTTCTTCCTTCAAAGAATTAGATTCTGTCACTTCTTGTATTAAGTGACATTGGCCTTTGATACCAAGGAAAAGGATAGGAATCTCCAAACCTCTGTAAATGTCCTGCAGTTATATTCTTTTGTGATATGTGTCCTTCATAGTGAAAGTATTCAGCGCATAGGCTTTAAATTCTAATCCTACAGGCTTTTATTCCAATCAGTGTATAAATATTTATCTTAATCAAAGCAGTGCATTGTGGATCTTAACATTCTTCAAGTGATAATGAAGTAGAATCATAACTTCAGTAAATTTTACCTTCAAGTGATCCTTTCAAACAGTGAAAAGCCTTTTATCATTAAAAATAATTAAATGATAGATTGTTCTCTAACATTGCAAGAAACAATATCAGTCTACAGCATACCTATCTGGGGAGTTTTTATTTTTTTGGAGCACTTGGCTCGGAGTGTTGTAGTTAAGGTGGTTTTTATCTTGCACTGCAGCATTGTGTACAAGTCAGGAGTTGTGTCGTTTAACACATCCACACTAAGGGCCCTTTGCAAAAGCAGAGCAACTTCCACGACTTGAACATGGATTATGCTTTTCTCCAAGAGTATTTCTTTTAATTTTCCTGAGCTGAAGCAGCTGTGGTTGCTATGCCATCAGCTCTGTTGCTATGGGGGATGCCTTGAGTGTTTGCCAGATGATGATTGGTTATTTCAGAGCCCTTCTGTTCAGCCGTTGACATTTTTCTATGTTGACTCATGCTATTTTATTTTAATTTGAAGGGTAGTCTCAATAATGTTGATCAGCTTTGAAAGAGCTCTGAAATTAGATATAAAAGGGCTCCATTACTTATCCTCTCAGGAAACACTAGAAACCCAAATGGCCTGTAGAGGAAACACACATGTCTGTAAGAGCATGCAGAATGAAATAGAGATATATTTAGAAACTTGTCTGTGTGTGCAAGGCATACGACTCAAAATTATGAGATTTAGAGATATAGAGAAGCATGCATTCTGGCATTTTTGAAGCAACTCGGAACAGACAAATCATTTCAAACTGGAGGTGGCCACATCCAGGTGAACTTTAATGACAATTGCCATAATCAACACAGTTCTAATGTTTAGGGGTTCATCTTCCTTAAATGCCGCTCTCTCATGAGTAGCAACAGAAATAACCTTTATGAGACAAGATCCAGGAGCTCCTGGGCCCTGCTGCTTAGTCAGGAAGTTGTTTTAAACAAGCAAGACACAGTTTGTAACTTTTCCAGATGAACCCATCAGAAGTGGGCTCATGAAGGGAATGTGAAGAAACTGCCTAAGCTGGGTTGTTTAGATTTTATTACTTAGAGGTGCATAGTGATCAGATTCATAATCATCTTTCTCGTATGGCATGTGTTCTCCTCAAGGTTAAATAACACCGAAAGCTAGGTTTATGAGCAAATATGACTTTTATTTTATAAAATTTACTTTACAAAATAGTTGAACCATTTCCTGGAGCATTTATTCCCAAGTTCCTATGGAATTGTTGTTTTTATTTTTTTTCATTTCAATAATTTCTTTATTCTACAAACACATTCCATCTTTCCCAAATGGGATTTTACATGCCTTTGAGTTACCAAGAATACCGCTCAGCATCAATTTCAAGCAGCTCTTTATGTAGACTTTTTCTCAGGCTAGTGGCTTATGGACGGATAGACACAAATATATTTTCTAACAAAAAGATAAGGTTCTTCTCATGCTAGATGAAAAGTTATAACTGAAGAAGAAAACTGGAGAGTCTTCATGTTCAGTACATGAGATGATACCAAGTGCTGTTATGTATGAGCATAGTACTCATGTTTGAGCATATTTAAATGGTAAACAAGAAGCATTAAGAAGCCTAGCAAAAATGCAATGCTGCCTCCTCCCCTATTCTCCACTTGCCCTGTAAGGAAATAAGCAAAGAAATTAAAAACCTCACAATACTAATATTCTTTTTCGACTATTTACAACATGACTTAAATTGGCCTTTTTGGGGAAATATCTGAGAAGGCAGTATCTAATTTTGTTCTTACTTAAATAATGAAGTTACTCTCATTTGCATGGGTGGATTAGGTTAAACTGTATAGCTTCACCCATCTTTCCCTACTCTAACTCACGGGTTCTCCTGCCTTTGACTCGACTTTCACCCTTTGATGGAACCGGCGCTTGTGGGGCAGTGTGTGATTCTTCTCATATATCTTGTCCAAAGGATCAAGTTACACTTGCTCCCTGCGTCCCTTTACCTATCCAGCCATGTTGTTATCTTGGGTGTGATTGGAATCTTGCCTGTGCTATACCTGTGGTTTCCATGAGGTTTCTTCTCCATCCCCAGGTTTCTCTTGGCATTTTCTCAAAACAATAACAATAATTCCTGTTTGCTATTTATCCTCATCTGGATGTTTAATAGACTGTTAATAAATGTAATATCTCCAAACCTAACAATTGAGTTTCTTAAATAGCAGGAACTTTTTCATTCTCAGTATTTTTTTTAATCAAGGTAAAACATACTTCATTAGTCTATTTCTTTTCTTCCTTCCTTCCTTCCTTCCTTCCTTCCTTCCTTCCTTCCTTCTTTCTTTTCTTTCTGTATTTCATTTGCTTGTTTTGATTTTTTTATTCAAGAAAGGGTTCCTCTTTGGAACCTTGGTTGTCCTAGAACTCACCCTGTAAAACCATGCAGACCAGGCTGGCTTCAGACTCTTGAGATTCACCTGCCTGCCTCTGCCTCCCAAGTGCTGGGATTCAAGGCTTCATTAGTCATTGTCTAAGGTTAAGAGCCTTGCAGGGCATCTTTGCTTCTCTCTTTCATGTCGAGCACTCAGTTTAAAAAGCAAGTTTTATTGGATCTGTTTGAGAACACAAAGTGTCTTCACACATGTCCTCTCTTGTCCTGTTCACATCCCACTCTGAAATACCCTAACCTGATGCCCAGACATGGCAGCTGTCCCCACCAGTTCTGTCTGAGCTCATTCTCAGAGCACTGCCTTCTTTGGTTCTGAAAGTTTTACTTATATAAATAAGGTAGGATGAGTGGGTTGCTTTGACCATGAGCTTGAGCCCACCACCACTGACCCATTTGTGCCAACTAAGACTGGCCTCCCTGTTCCATGATATCAAAAACACAGTGCCTCCTGCTGGAAACCAAGTGCTTAAACAAATGAGCCTGCTGAGGATCCTTTACCCTGTCTGTTTTGGGGACTTTTTGTCATCTAAAACACAAATTCCATCCAGTGAGCAATAGCATGCCCACCTTCTCAGGTCCTGGTACAAGGAGTTCCTATTCTGAATTAAGGCTATTGTGAATTAAGGTGATTGTGAACATTAATGTGCTAACATCTAGCATGGTCTGTAATTTTGAGTTCTTTTGAGTGTATATTAAGAAGCAGAAAGTCTGCCTCAAATAGTGCCTCTATGTGCCATTGTGCATTCCCACTAGTAACTCCAGAGAAATTCGGTTTCTCTACTTTCTTGCCAACACATTGTTTTCTGCCTGTTACTTTCCATATTGAGTACATCAAAGTGAAGGTGCATGAGGTGGCAGCATGTTATGGTTTCGATTTCTGTTTCCCGTGTGTTTATTGGTACCACATACCTTCCTGGTTGTTTATTGGGCGGTTGTTTTGTTTTGTTTCTGGTTATTGAAGCAGAGTCTCTTGTATCCCAGACTTGTCTCAAACTCCATTATGTATGTAGCTGAGGGTGGCCTTGAACACCTGGTACTTGTGACTCCTCCTTCTGGTTGGAAAAATCATGTGCTATCATGTACAGTGTTGAGAGAAAAAAGACAGAGTCAGTGAGATGCCTTGTGGCCACCACTAAAAACAGAAAAGCCAGGACCTTGCCGGTAAGCCACAGCCACGTGACAATACACAAATTAATAAAAACGGGTTAAATTAAGATGCAAGAGCTAGCCAATAAAATGTTAGAGCTAATAGGACAAGCAGTACCTTAATTAATATAGTTTCCGTGTGGTTATTTCCGGTCTAGGCAGCTGGGAACAAACAAGCGGGCTCCTACAACAGTTGACCATCTGCACAGTTTTTACTATTGTTGACCGTTGCTCACTTTTAATTAAAATGCTTTTGTTTGATTTTGTTCCCACTGACTTATCTGTATTTTTCTATATGCTAGATACTAATTTTTTACGAGCTATGTGACCTGAAAAATATTTATTTATAATAGTGTTAAGTATTACTCTGTGTGTAGTTTTCACAGAGACGCTTCTGAGTATTAAAGTAGTCTTGATTTACCACAGTCCACTGATAGAAACTTTAAGTGTGGCAACCTACTTCCTCTACCCACTTTACATACATCCTCCTGAGTGTCAGCTGCATTTCAATATCAACTGCAGGCATCAAGTAGACTTTGTAAGTCATAGGGTTACTTATCCCTGTATATCAGCTACTTCTCCTGTTCTTTCATATATGTCAAAATTCCTCTAGCTTTTCCTTAAATTTACAACATCTGATATATTATTGAAAAAGACATCATACAATATATTCTGGTCATGTTTTCCCCTTTTATAACTCTTACACTCCCTCCCCACCTTCTCACCCATCCAACTCTAAACCTTTCCTCCCCCCTTTTTTTAGAAACTAAACATTATAAAAGAATCACAAGAAAGACAAAAACAAAACCCACAAAAAAATAGAAAAATATAATATACTAGGAAAATAGTATTAAGAAAAAATGTCCAAACAAAACAATATGAGACAAAAGGGATGCAAAAATCCCATTATACCATTGAGCTCATCTTGTTCTGTTGGACATGGGGCTTGCCCTAAAGTGTTGTTAATATACATAGGGAGACACCACTGAAGAAAACTAATTTTTCTTTGTTAGCTGTTGTTCAGATGTGTGTCAGTCCTATTGTCTCTGGAAGACACTGTTCCTGTAGTGCTGTCCATCCCCGTCTGTACATTCTTTCTGCTTCCTTTTCACCACAGCCCCTGAGCCCCGAGGGGCAGCGTTGATGAATACATCCTGTTTAGGACCAAGAGCCCCAAATCTCTCACTCTAGAAATTGTTCCGTTGTGTTTCTATTAGTTCCAGTCTCCCGCAGAAAGCAGATTCACTGGTGGTGGCTGAGAGCAACACTGGTCTGTAGGTGTAGCAGAAGGTCATTCAGAGTCATTTTATTGCTGCGCTCCTTTAACCAGTTAGTAACATTTGCTTTTCTCTAGGCCCATGGCTTATCCTTATGTCTTGCTTATCCTTTTGTTTTAAAAAAAATACTTCATTTAACCAATTTTAGGTTTGTTTTGACAGTTGACAGGTATCTCTAATTTTCCACTGTAGTGTACTTGACTGATTCTTTTATTTTCACATCATATATTCTGATTGCATTTTCTCCTCCCTCCAACTCCTCCAATAATTTTAATTTTACTTGGTAGAAGGGTTTTTGCTCCTTCTTCCTGAGGGAGTTTTGCTAATTGTAGATGTAAAGTTTAGAGCTCTTTTCTATTGTTCCCTGATGAAAATTTTCAATTCTCTCACCATCTATGGTTTCTTATGAAAAATCTGCCATTCTTCACTTCAGTATTTCTCCAGGAAAATGATTGTTTTTCTCTGAGTAGTCTCAAAATGTTTTCTGGTATGGGAGGTCTTTCTGTTTATGTATTGCTTTTATTGGTTAATAAATAAAGAAACTGCTTTGGGCCAATAGCAGAGCTATAGGGGAACAGAGCTAGGCAGGGAAAACTAAACTGAATGCTGGAAGAAAGGAGGTGGAGTCAGGGAGTTGCCATGGAGCTGCCAGTGGAGACAGAAGCTGGGAAGTTTTCCTGGTAAGCCACAGCCATGTGGCAATACACAGATTAATAGAAATGGGTAAATTAATATGCAAGAGTTAGCCAATAAGAAGCTGAAGCTAAGCAGTGATTTAACTAATACAATTTCTGTGTAGTTATTTCAGGGCTCAGCAGCCAGGAACCAACAAGTGGCCCCTCACAACAGTTTTCCTTGTCCATCTCTTTCAGAAGTTTCATAGATTTCTTTGGGTTTGTTCTATCTATGATTTCTGTAAGGTCTTGGGTGTCTGTAGCACCATCTGGAGACATGGTCAACCATTATTTTTTCACATGGTTTTTCAGCACCACCCTCCTCCGAGCTTGAGAATTTTATGATCTACAGGTGGAGTTTTCTGTGATCCAGTATATCCTGGAGGCTTCTCTCACTTTCGAAGAATCAGTTTTCCTCTTGCTCCTCAGATTTGGTAAATGAAACTGATATCTCTTCACATTTATTCATTCTTTTTTAGTTCATCCACCAATATTTTCTTTTTTAAAATTTTTTAGAATTTATTTTTTTTACATTTTCACAACTTCCATATGAGTTTCTTTTTTTATTGAAAAAATTTCCGCCTCCTCCCTGCCTCCCATTTCCCTTCCCCTCTCTCCACTTCTCTTCCCCTCCCCCCACTTTTTCTTCTTCCCTCTCCAAGCCAAAGAGCAGGCAGGGTTCCCTGCCCTGTGGGAAGTCCAAGGTCCTCCCCCCTCCATCGAGGTCTAGGAAGGTGAGCTCCACCAGGCTAGGCTCCCACAAAGCCAGTTCATGCAGTAGGATCAAAACCCAGTGCCATTGTCCTTGGCTTCTCATCAGCCCTCATTGTCCGCCATATTCAGAGTCCGGTTTTATCCCATGCTTATTCAGTCCCAGTCCAGCTGGCCTTGGTGAGCTCCCAATAGATCAACCCCACTGTCTCTGTGGGTGGGTGCACCCCTCGTGGTCCTGACTTCCTTGCTCATGTTCTCCATCCTTCTGCTTCTCATTTGGACCTGGCAGCTCAGTCCAGTGCTCCAATGTGGGTAAAATAATTTGTTGAGTGCATTGTTTTCCGTTTATCTCAGGAGAATTTGTTGTTGATGAAATAGTGTTATGATAATACCTTAAAATTGGTCACATAATTCAGCATTTGTTTTATCTCAATATGGGGATGTACTGCCAATTTGTTGGTCAACTTGACACAAGCTAGAGTCATCAAAGAGGAGGGAACATCTGGCTGGAGGCAAGCCTGGAGAGCATTTTCTCAATTAATGATTGATGTGACAGGGCCCAGCTCCTTGCAGGTGGGGCCATCCCTGGGCTGGTGGTCCTGGGTTCTATAATAAAGGAGGCTGAGCAAGCCAGTAAGCAGCACCCCTCACTGACCTCTACATCAGCTCCTGCGTCTATGATCCTGCCCTGTTTTAGTTCCTGTTCTGACTGCTCTCAGTGATGAAAAATAATGAAGCATAAGAAAAAATAAACCCTTCCCTCCCCAAGTTACTTTGGTCACGAAGTTTCATCATATCAATAATAAACCTAACTAGAACAAGGGTTCTCCTGTGTCCTTCCTCATTCAAGTTATGATTTTACTGATTTTTGATAGACAGGTTTGGGAGTTTTGCTTTGTTTTGTTCTGAATTATATTCTTTTTTTGTTAAACCAAGGACCTCTGTTTCTCTTATGTTGACGCCTGGTCTTGCTATTCAGGCTTAACAAGCAGGGTTCTGTCCTACCTTACCTAACATGGCTCTAGGGGAGGTTTGTTCTCCCCTGTCTTTCCTTGGTTCTCCTGGGGTGGTGTTGAACTGGGACTTCCCGGCCAGGCTCTGGTTGCCTCTCTTGGGTGAGGAGCCCTAGAACTGAAGGGATGAAAAGGTTTCCTTCCCCCAAACTACAGTTTGCCAAAGGTTAGAATTTTATTGAAGAAAATTAAAATATCTGGACAGAAATTTTAAAATTTGGAAAGTGACTGCAGCAAAACAGAAAACGCAGGAGACAGCTAATCCCTCCCTCCATAGCTGCTCTCTGACCTAAGAGTTTTTCAACTGTGGCAGCCATAAAGGAACAAAAAGAGTTTCCCTTTTCTTGTCTGTAGTTTTATCCTCTGGAACAGATTGTCTCGCCTACTTTTCATGTTGGCTGTGGCACTGCCCTGTATTTTGGAACGTGGCTTCTGTGGTGACATTGACACTGGAAAGGAAGTGTGTTCACAGCTGAGACCGACTGATGCTCCTGCCCCTGTGAGCCAGGAGGAGCTGCATGGACCGAGAGCAAAGCCGGTGACTAGCTCGTGTTTGCCAAGGCTTGCACTGCACTCCCACATGAATGGGCCCCCTAAAATGTCGCTTGCCCACTGTGTCTTTGATAATTGCTTCTCAGTCATAGTAGTTGGTTACCTGTTCTGAGTAGGACCATTTTACAATGACATTTGCTCCACAGAAGTAGTAAATAAGGAATTCATTACAGATGAGAATAAACTTCTGACAAGCACAGTAGAGCGTTGTTTGAAGATGTATCTTCAGCAATTCAACATTTGTGCAAGCTTACAAGTGAAGGTGAAGGGTAACGGATTTCTAACAAAATTCATTACAACTATAATATATATATATGTATGTATGTATATATATATATAGTATTATGGTTTCACATGTTTTTCCATGGCTGGAAATGAGCGAGGGTATCCTGTTGGCCTCTAGTGGCACTCCTCAGGGAACAACCTATCCCTATTTGTTAGGGAGATACTGAATGACAGATTCAGATTAAAACATTACCATTTGAATTAAAGCAATGTACACTATGTGATTAACTTAAATATAACAGTATTTTATTGATCTCTAGTCATTGCAGATAACTGCGTGAATTGACACCATGAGGTATTGTAGTTAATAAGCTTACTAGAGCACTTTAAGCTGTGGGACTTTGGTTTTTCATTTTTCAATGGCTGTAGGGTAGTTGCTCTTATTCAGACTGATAGTAAATGGAACCAGCCTTAGTGACCAGCCACTCACTTTTATAACTTCATTTTGATAATGGATGGGAGCGGGAAGAGATTGTGTGGCGGTTTAGAAGCCAGTTTACATTTTGTTATTATTTTTCTGGCACTGGACATGTTTTTATAAAATCAGTGATATGACAGTTTTAAAGACTGTGTAAATCAATTTGGGACATTTTAATTGGAATTTGGGGATTTCTGATTATTTACTTAATTATTGTTATAATCAATTCAGCACAATACCTCTGGAGAATTTTTTTTTTTTTGGTCATGGAATAAAAGATTCTGTTAAAGTGTTGAGTCTGCCTAAAGTAGTTTAATGTCTGAAAGAAATATACCTCTGTAATCCTCAAATCCCTATTTATTGATCCCCATAGTTTTTCCCACTGTAATATCTTGGTTTTGATCATCTGTGCAAAACTATAGAAATATTGGTCCAGTCAGCATCCTGCAGAGACAAAACCGAGCGGGGAGAGAATATTCATAAGGAAATTGACTTGCAGAGATGGAGAGGTCCATGCAATCCGGGGACCCTTAGAAGTAGAAATGTGGCTCAGTGCCAGGGACACCAAGGCGTGATTCACAGTTGAAGACAGGAAGTCTATAAAACCAGATATCCTTCACTGCTGTGTGTTCTGGAGTTCAGAGGTCAAAAAGCCTGGAGCTGTGATGTCCATGGTCAAGAGAAGAAGGGTGCCCACTCCAAGAGAGCCAATGAATGGCTTCTTGTCTGTCAGGCCCTCTGCTGGTTGGACAGTACCCACCCACACTGAATTTTCCACTCATCCTACTTGCAAAACCTCCTTTATTGGGTCTCTAGATAGTGCTTCATTCACTCTGAGACCTAAGATTAGCATCACATATAAACCAAATAACTCTGAAACATCGTAGCTGTGGACCATCCAGAATCAGGAGCTAAATTAAGAGAAACTTAACTCATAATATGGTGCTCCTTGAAAGGTTCCAGCTCTCACCATCATGGTGCGAGGAACTAAGCCTGAATGAAGGCAGGACGTTGTCTTTGACATCTGCTACCCCATGTCTAGCACCAGGAACAGCATTTAACATGTTGTAGCCATTTGTTGAATGGAGAACTGTGTTTCTTCAAACATTGTGAAAAGAAATAGCCCTGTAGGCTACCTTTGTTTTATAGCACCCAGGTTTCCTCCCAGGAAATGTCAGAGACTCACCCAGCCTTGCTCTCCATTGGCTGTGTGTATGGACACCTTTGCTACTTCTCTCTGTTATTCCTCCCAGCTCTCTGAGACGCGAACAGATTATACTGAACAGTAAACTCCAGCCCATATTCTAAAGCGCTTAGTTCCCTGAGTCACTCGTGAGTAGCCGTGGGAGTTCAGGACGTAGCTTGCTGGGAGCAGAATTCTGGTTGATGGTCGTGGGGCCAGCATTGCCAGCTGGCATATATCGGCTCAAAAGTGAGATTCTCCTCTCTCTGGCAACTCAAAATTTGGCTCTATTACTTGAGCTAGTCACCAACTTGATTCAAAAACTAATAAGGCTCTTCTATATTTTGGCACGAAAAAATGCTTTTTAAGAGTAAAGGAAACTAAATCTGAAACAGAACAAAATAGGAAATAATTATACAAAGAACTAGAGTAAATCCCAGCTCTGAGATTTTGTGAGAGCCTTTGGCCAGATAATTTAATATCCTTGTGCCTCAGTTTTGGCATCTGTAAAATGGAATGATGCTAATGACACCTAGATGAAATAATTCACTTATAGCTCCTGGGTCACGGCAAGTTTTGTAAGCTTGACGGCTGCTTAGATGTAAAGGTATTCCATAGGTGAGCAGAATGACTCATGAAGAATGAGTCATAGCATTTGTCCTGAGAAAGACACTGAATAGTGAAATTGCCACCTCCTCCCTCTGTTGCAAGTTGGCCAGTTTCCTGCCATCTGTGTCACCCCGGCTCCTGTAAAACGTCAGCAGTCACAACAGCTACCTCAAGGAGATCATGAGCTCCAGGTCATCACGGCACTGAGGGGAGGAAGTGTTTCATACTATAGCCGTCCTTACTGTGTGTGCCGATCTCATCCCAAGAAGGCGTGCTCAAAGACATGTACTCAGTGAGCAGTGGTGAACCTGTCTGCTTGGCTGTGCAAATGAGTCTGGTGATTTTTTTTATATGTATAATCATACTACTTTAATGAGTCCGGAGATAAGCCTATATGCTAGATGATGGAGAGGTCATTTTCAATTAGCAGGAAATTTTGGGATATATTTAAAGGTACATTGCTTCATCTTCTTAATATATCCATGGTTTGGGAAGAGACCTGTCCCTGAAAGCGGATTGAAGCAGAAGGGCCTCTTGATAGGATTAAATAGACGGTTCCCACCCACCCCCTTTTAAAATGCCATTTCTAGCTAGGCCAGGGACTTGGTGAGGAAAGTGCTGTCCTTGCCAGCATGAGAACTGGACTTCGGGCCCTTATCACCCACATAAATGCCCAGTAGGTGTGGTAGCCTGCCCGCAATCCCAGGAAATGAGGGACAAGAAAAAGGGCCCTCCCCCAGCAAGCTGTCTAGTAGCTATCCTGAAAAGCCAACCTCGGGTTCAACTGAGAGACCCTGACAGTAAGTCAGGTAGACAGTGATCCAAGAAAAACTCCTCATGTCAGCCTCAGACCTCCACATGCTTGCATGGACAGGTGCATCTGCACCCCTCCCAGTGTATACCTACACCCATGCAATCATGCTTACATATGTGCACAGTATACAACAGTATCTCGGCACATCAAAGTCATTTAAAAGTCTAACCAATTCTCAAAAACCCTTTATTGAGGTTCAGCTGCTGCAGGGAACAGCACATACCTTTGATGTGGGCAGTTTGACGAGTTTGGACATAACACTTTTTAAGATGTGAATATCCCCGGACAGGATCAGGCATCTCCATTACTCACTAGTTAGAGTAAATTACTACTGTCTGTCTTTGATGAATATGACACCTTGAGGGCAGTGGGCTTTAAAAGGAAGATTTAAGCGAAATTGGGAATTAAGTGGGGAACTTCTGAAATGTATTGTTTCAAATTAGGAAATTTGGCCCGATATCCGACTAGTCACTTGGTAAACCAGGGCAAGACATTAATAAGGAGAACAGAAACTAAATTGATTTAGTTTGTAGTTGGCCTGGAATTACAGGCGTAGATGGATCATTTCCAAAATCCCATATTTAATACTGAAGCTCTATGTTAATACCCAAAGCACTCGCTAGAGTCTGTTCCAGTTCATTATAGCAGGTGAGCGTTAATGGCCCTGTCATGGGTCCAGGGCAGAATAAAGATGCAGGTCCTTTGTTCAGAAACAGGTACAAGGGGCCACAAAAGGCACTAATGTGCATGCTACTTCCTCTCTTCCGCCAGCTCTCTTGATACATCATGTTGGCAACATATCATTGCACAATGTTCTGAGTGAAGATGAAAGTCAACGGCGTACATTATCGGTGTGAATTTTCCCCCTCCCCTTTGTATTGTACAGTGCGTGTAGAACACCTAATCCTCACTTACAGAATCATAAATATGTCTATATTGTGCTCTCACGGACCATGTGTATGTGTTTTGTTCTTACCAGAACAGTGAAAATGCAAAGTAGACTTGTCCCTGGATCACTCCCAAATGTGTGCGCGTTTTAGCTGCCACTTCTCCCTGGCTTACTGCAGAGTGGAGAGATTGGAAGAAAGAAAAGAGCAACGCACGCTTTTGCCCCCTTTTCTCATCATCGTCAGTCTGTGGCTGGACTAGGAAAGGAAGGAGGTGTGGCAGGTCTGTCTCTCAGAACACTCTTGCCTTCTTCCTGAGTTGGAGGGAATTCTGGTCTCCAGCCAGAGCTGGCTCCTTGGAATAGCCGCTTCTGAGCTTAGTCATAGACACAACATGCTTGCTTAGCACCCCCACTGAATCTCACTCACCCCCACTGAATCTCGCTCACCTCCGCTGAATCTCGCTCACCCCCACTGAATCTCTCTCACCTCCGCTGAATGCCCATCAGAGGCCCTAGCGTGCAGAATGAACGTGAAGCCAAGGCAATGAGGAACAGCTACAGATGCATGCAGTGTAAACACATTCCTGTTCCTGTTGAAGTTTGCCCACAATGGTCTTGTTTATGTTAAATGAAGTATGAGTCTTTTATTATTTTTAAAATTTATTTATTTATTATGTATACAATGTTCTGTCTGTGTGTATGCCTGAAGGCCAGAAGAGGGCACCAGATCTCATTACAGATGGTTGTGAGCCACCATGTGGTTGCTGGGAATTGAACTCAGGACCTTTGGAAGAGCTGGCAGTGCTCTTAACCACTGAGCCATCTCTCCAGCCCAGTATGAGCATTTTTAAACCCACAGAATACATATCCTGGAAGCCCATTATTGTCTCCCGCATTCCGGGGTCACATACCTCCTTGACAAGCCGACTAGGCACTGACATCCCAACTATTTGTTAGTGCTTTCCTGCTTACTTGCCTCCCCTAAAACGAAAGGTCCCCTGGTGTGTTTCCACGTCCTAGTAGTGCTGGGGATGTAATCATAGCCTTTGTGGAATGGTGTAGGTGATAGAACGCATACGTGAGTGAAGGAAGGAGTGTTTGTGCTAGCCCAAGGTTCACTTATAAAGAAGAGCATTGGAATCCCAAGAAACCTCGTCATTCTGATAAGGGAGAGATCTTGTGGGAGACAGGGTAAGACTAAAGATGCTTCTCAGCTGAGCTTCTTCTATCTGATAAGAAATGCATTTTGCTAAAATATAGGCACTTCATCAAATCTAATGCATGTACCATTTGCATTTCCCTTCCCATAACCTCAGGCAATATTTTTAAATAACCTCCTTTAAGTTCTGGAAGGGCCTCCCTTATAGAGTAGCTCCTGGGAAGAGAATGGTGTGGGTCATATTAGTTTAAACTCTGACTCCAGAGTTGAAGAAAAAGTTCTACTGAGTAATCCAGAAAATTAATTTTAAAACAATTTAATAGATTTTGTTGCAGAAATAGTCCAAAGATTATTTCAGCTCAGGGAAACCACAGGAAAAGAAGTGAAGAAGAAGTTGGAGAGAAATGATTGCGGGCATTTTGTAGCACATTTAATAGAAAGGCAGAGACAGATATTGGGGTTAAACATGAAGGTCAGAAAAGCAAAATTAGGCAGCCACTGACTCTTCCCTCTACCTCAGTCTGAAATGGCAATCCTGCCTCCAGAAATGTCAGAATGAGACTGAGAGCTGTCTCCAGTTTTATATTCCTCTCTAGGGCTGAGATTAAAGGCATGCACCACTACTGTCTGGTTTCTATGGCAAACTAGTGTGGCTACCGGGATTAAAGGTGTGTGTCACCACTGTCTGCTCAGGAAGACTGACAAGTGGGGCTATTTTATTCTCTGATCTTCAGGCAGACCTTATTTATTAAAATACAAATGAAATATCACTACAGAATTTCTTCTACAAACTCCCACGGCCTATCTTCTTCACTCTTTTCTCCAGAGTTCACCGGTATCTCTTTCCTGTAGGAGATAAGATGACAAAGCCCAGCCCATCATTTTTTAACCCTGTCCAAGGCTGCTATTGTCCGTTGCTTGCATACTTGCTTGATGATGGGTTTTGGTTGTTCTGGTTTTTTTTATATATATTTTTTGTTATATATATTGTTTGGTCTTTTGAGTGAGTTTCCCAGATGAAGCCCAGGCTAACTGCAAATCTTTATCCTGCTTCAGTCTTCTCGGTGCTTGTATTGTTGGCTTGTGCCACCATGCCTGCTGTGGCCAGAGTGTCCTTGTCGTCTTTGGGTGAGCCACTCTTCCTGGTCCTGTTGACGATGGCCAGAAGCGAATACATAATGTCCAAACAATTGACAGATGTCCTTGATGATAGAATAATTACAAGTATTGGATAGACCCCAGAGATGCGGGATTGGCAAACATCCCCCAAACTAGCTATATCTATAAAAAAGGCCTGTAATAATAATGCAAGAGGAACCATTGAATCAAACAAGTTATATTGAAATTCCAGAGCCCCCATATGTGTAAAGTCATATAGATATCAATGAGGAAATCCACATGGATCTTCTTGTCTCCAGTGACTGTAGTTACTCTTCTTTTTCGGGAAAATAAATATTGCTAGTTGACCAAAATAAAAATATTTTGGGGGAGGGAAATAGGGCCTCTCAGGGTAGAGAAAAGGTAAGAGTACCAGAGAAACAGTTCTGCATTCTAGAATGAGTGCTCACACCAAGAAGCAAAGGCCTGGAGCAAGTCAGTCCTCTGGTCTCTTTCCTCATCTGTGTCGTGAAGATGGTGAACAGCCAGCAGCGTGCCTGGTGGCAGCGTGCCTGGTGGCAAGGTGTCTGGCCGCAGAATCAACTGGGAGCACCTTCAAAGACCAGAGAAGTCGTAGCTGGTATGGTCGTGCACAGTTAGGCATGGTAACACGTGCCTTCAGTCCCAGCTACTCAGAGCAACTGAGACAGAAGACTCTTAGGCCCAGGAGTTTAAGACCAGATTTGTAACATAATAATGTACTGTCTCAAAGTTTTTGACTAAAAGTAAAATTCCACAGTTGTATAATTTGCATATTGAAGGTTTCTAGGTAGCGATGATAACCAACTATATTTTGGACCCACTACACCCTACATGAGTCAGCATTTAAGGTCCCTTTTACTGTTTAAAATAGATGTTTACCTAATAGTTATATAACTTTTACAGTGACCTGTTTGTAATAAACCTTATTATTTGTTCATATTCTAGTATATTTTTTAGACACTTCTCTACTTTTTAAATGAGCAGCATTACTTAGTTGAAGATTTAGACTCTATTTGGTGCAAAATAAAGTCTCAATAAATACTCATGAATAGATAAGTGGTCAAGCTCTTTGTTTTAAAAAAAATCAGCATTTACTCATTATCTTTTAAGGAATTTAGTCCTCACCTGTATGAGAAGACCCTCTCCTCGGACTTTGATCTACTGGAACACTGAGAGTATTTTTTTTTTTAATTTATTTATTTATTGAGGATTTCTGCCTCCTCCCCGTTACCGCCTCCCATTTCCCTCCCCCTCCCCCGATCAAGTCCCTGTCCCTCATCAGCTTGAAGAGCCATCAGGGTTCCCTGACCTGTGGGAAGTTCAAGGACCGCCCACCTCCATCCAGGTTCAGTAAGTTGAGCATCCAAACTGCCCAGGCCCCCCCAAAGCCAGCAAGTGCAGTAGGATCAAAAACCCATTGCCATTGTTCTTGAGTTCTCAGTAGTCCTCATTGTCTGGTATGTTCAGCAAGTCCGGTTTTATCCCATGCTTTTTCAGACTCAGGCCAGCTGGCCTTGGTGAATTCCCGAAAGAACATCCCCATTGTCTCAGAGTGTGGGTGTACCCCTTGCGGTCCTGAGTTCCTTGCTCGTGCTCCCCCTCCTTCTGCTCCTGATTTGGACCTTGAGCTTGAGATTTCTGTCCAGTGCTCCAATTTGGGTCTCTGTCTCTGTCTCCTTTCATCGCCTGATGAAGGTTAATATTCAGGGGGATGCCTATATGTTTGTCTTTGGATTCACCTTCTTATTTAGCTTCTCTAGGATTGCAAATTATAAGCTCACTGTCCTTTAATTATGGCTAGAAACCAGAGTATAAACAGGTTAATAGTTAATAAATCAAGGCTTCAAGTCTTTAAACTGAAACTGATAGTGGAATCTCATTTTGTCTTCTCTAGGATGAAGAAATGTGATATACATGATTTATTTTATTCCAGGGTGCTTTTTAAGTCCTGTCTAAATATGTTAAGTCCTGTCTAAATACTTAGGTTCTGTTAATATTGATCTCAAATTCCTACCAGCCTTGTAATACCTGTCAGCCTGGCCAGACTCAGAATAATAATACGATGGTGTCAGACACAACCCTTCTGACTCCCCAGTGTTCATTGGTTGAATGAAAGCACCATGTTTCTGGGGAGCTGGACCTCCAGGAAGAATTCCTGGGTCATGGTTTTGCCTTTGAAAACTCTTTGAGGAAGTGATCAAAATAGACCACCTCCAAGATCTTGATGCCATCTTCTGAAACACAAACTCTGTGTTAAAACACTTACCATAATTAGATTAAAACAATAGTTGCATTTTTAATCTCAGTTGTTAATCTGACTGAATTTCTATGTATTGCTTCAATTTACTTTTTCCTTTCTCTTCTAAAAATATTTTTTTTTTGTTTTTTCAAGACGGTTTCTCTGTGGCTTTGTAGCCCCTGGCACTAGCTCTGTAGACCAGGCTGGTTTCGAACTCACAGAGATCCACCTGCCTCTGCCTCCCGAGTGCTGGGATTAAAGGTGTGCACCACCATCGCCTGGCTTTCTAAAAATATTTTTATATGCTACCAGGGCACACAGAATTATCTTGCTTGAAACAACACCACCCAACAGCAGAAACAGATGTCGGTGTCCCCTACCTAGCACTTTGAAACATCGGGTCATTTGTGTGGTGAATCCTTACTTCTGTGACCTGCTAGAAAGGAGACTCATGGCCCCACACAGCATGTGCTGTGGTCTGAGGCAGCCTCCCTCCCACAGTGTGGCCAGATAGAGTTTCTACTTTGTCACTTTCTAAGAAAGCATCATTGATCATTCCGTGAATGGCTCGGCTTAGGCATCACCGAGCCCATGGTTGCTCACTAAGGAATAGTATGTCATGTTGGGCCCCGCTGTGAGGTCAAAGAGACCACAATGGAAGCAATGTCAATTTTTAACCATGGTTGGTTGGTTGCAGTATTAATAAAGCATGCAGTTGCCAGGGAATGACTACAATTTTATGCATGTATTGTACCTTACAAAATCATATATTTGATATTTGTACCTTACTACTTTTTAAAGGTTTATATTTATTATTTTCCTTTGTGTTTGTTGGAATGTGTGCATGTGTGTGTGTGTGTGTGCATGTGTGTGTGCCTGCAGAGGTCAGAGGTATCACATCCCTGGAGCTAGCTTTCCAGACAGCTATGAGCCTTCAGATGTGGGGTGGGAGTACTATGAGCAGAATCTGGGTCCTCCATACCAGCAGAATGTGCCCTTAACCACTGAGTCATCTCTTCCAATCTTGCATTATTTCTTTTTAAAGAGTATATAAGTGATAGTTATAGACAAGCATTTTGTACAATATCAAACCTATTTATAATAGTGGCATACTTTTTTCCTGGTTGATTTGATTTTCTGAGAGGCATAAAAATATCATCACAAGACCCGGCACAGAGATTTCCTATGCAACTCCTCGTCTCACACCATTGGATTTAATGGCTGCTGGTGTCATTTTTATGAGCTCAGTCCTCAGTGTGTTTCTGTTTCCAGTGAGTCATCATGTCTAATTATTGCATTTGTTATCTCTCAGAGCAGTTGAGCATCACATACCAGGAGTGACATCCGCATACCAATATCAGCAACGGCGGCAACTTGAAGCTTGTATCTCCTTCTGGATTGGAAGCAATAGAAATGAAAGGGTGATCGTCAAAGGTAAACCCCCTCATAGAACCGGCTTCTACAGTGTCCTCCTGAGATGCACTATGCGAAGGACTTTTCTCCTTTCAATAGTGTGATCTATTTCTACTTTTTATCTCCAGAGCTATTAATAGGCTGCTGAATTTAAAGTCTGTTTTTTAACTCCGCAGTTACCTATGGAGATTTTGACCAAGATGGAGTTCCCATGTGTTAATCGTTGTTGTCAGGTCAGGCAAATGCGATTTTCAGGACTCTCTGAAATACTGGATGCAAGGTTAAGTGTCGAACAGAAGCAATAGATGAGATTGCATCCACTCTCTATTTTCCTGTCATGCTGTAGAAATTCACATTTATTAGCATAGGTGTGTCCACTGTCATCTAAATCTAAGAAAAGCAGTAGAAATGCTGGAACCTGTGCCTCAATCTCCATCCTCTCCCTTCCATCAAACACTCTGTTAGGAGTGAAAGAACGGCTGGAGGATGTCTAAGTTAAATGCATTGTGGGAGTAATGGCAGATCAGAAGAGTTTGGTATTGCTGACTATGTTCATGAGCTACCCTCCTGTTTGTGTTACTTGTGCAACAAAGACCAGGACTTGAAAATGCCTGTTTACTGGGAAAATGATCCCACAAATCAAGATTGGGCCTTCTTACTAGTACATGATATCGAAGGATAAGATTGCGTCTAGACTGGACAACATAGTAAGATTCTGTCTCAAAAAGTAAAATAATGAAATAAAAAGAAGCATAGAGAGAGAATCAGCGTGGGTAAGAACATGGGTGGGCTGGCAAATCTTCCCTGGGAATCATGGGAACTTGACTTTTCAGAGGTCTCCCATGGAGGTTTGGATGCTTTCCAGGATTTCCGCCTTTCAGCATGTACTAGGAGGACCACGCACTCTCTTCGTCTGTCACCCAAAGCACGAACTCCCCCATAGTTCAAGGCTGTGTTAGCACCACCTGAGGCAAGAGGCAGGACACCTAGTTGCATTGTAAAGGCAAAGAGAAATCCATTGGGAAGCAGAAATGC
Source organism: Microtus ochrogaster (assembly GCF_000317375.1). NCBI lineage: Eukaryota > Metazoa > Chordata > Mammalia > Rodentia > Cricetidae > Microtus > Microtus ochrogaster. The sequence goes on along the minus strand of NW_004949118.1, from coordinate 1,592,366 downwards.
CCATTCCCAAAGCTGGGCCTGCAATAGCAAGTGGTCCAGAGGTCAGTATTCAATCAATCGGTGACTTGTTAAACCCCTTTTGCTTGATTTTGAAACATCTGAGAAGTGAAGGAAGTGCTTCACGCTTTAAAGTCTTATTGGAGTGTCATGGAGGCAAGATGAACTGTTTCAAAATGCGCTTTTACCAATAGATCTGTGTTCAAAATGAAACTTGCATTTTGGCATACCATATCATATTTTTTTTAAAGAAAACTATAGGTTTCAAAGTGGTGAGCATTTTAGGGAGAGTTATAAAGTATAATGTAATAATAAAATATAATAGTGTTTTCACAATTTCTTACTTGATGTTGTTCAGTTTGAGGAGAGTGGACAGACAAGTATCTTCTCTCTCTCTCCTCTTCTCTTCTCTCTCTCTCTCTCTCTCTCTCTCTCTCTCTCTCTCTCTCACATACACACACACACACACACACACACACCTCTCAACCCACCATATTCAGTAAATGGGCCATCTCACATCCTCCGAACTCCTTTCTTTATTATTAGAATATTAAACAATAAAATAAAGTTGGATAGAAACAATGGCTTTACTGTAAAATAATAAATCTTTGAAAACACACTAGAAGTTGTGATTAGAAAGGAGCAGTCATTAAATATATAACACGCACACAGTAGCAAACATCTCAACTATTGCCGTGATCCCAGTGATGCCAGGGAAGGTGTGGCAGATGGCACGGCGGCAATACCCAAAGAGGAGACGGAACCAGAGTTGAGAAGACTTCACTGATGGTGAGGGCCGTCCCCCAGAATGAATCTTATCCTACATATTAGATGCAGACAGCGAATGGCCCTGGAGACTCTGAGACTTGGCAAATTCTGCCCCCTTACTGAGCTTACAGTCACCTCTCCCTGGGTTTCTGCTCTGTAGTTTCCCTTGACTCCTGATTCTTCGAAGTGAAAGTTTTGATTATATCAGGTTTTAGCTCAAATCTTATTCTCAGATTAAGCACTTCCTTGTCATCCAAACTGCTAAGCCAGAAATGTAAAACCTGCCCCTTAGTTTGCCAGCCTTTACTCTCAGAATGTCTCTCAGTCATGGTCTAATCTAGAAAGCAGTACCTGTGGTTTATCAAGCTTCCAGTTTCTCATGTGGGTCTGTGGTTGCTAGGCTTACAACAGTGCAGACTGAGCTCATGGGTGTGCGTTTTTAACAAGCTCCGAGAGGAGGTGAATTTGTTTGTCCTGAGACCTCTCTTGGAGAACAGCTCTAAAAATGGGATGATCCAGGATGGCACTATAGTAATCATGCTACAGTTTTAGTTAAAGAGAGGATGGATTTCCTTGCCAGCTCACCGTGGAGAGTTGTCTTAGCTTCAGACAGGGTCTGAGTCATAGACTGGCATGACATTTAATAGCTGGGCGTGGTGGTGCATACCTTTAATTTCCACCTGGTCTCCTTGTTCAAAGCCAAGTTGGTCTACATAGAGTGTTCCAGGTCAGGAGCCAGTGCTGCACAGTGAGAAGATGACTCAAAAGTGAAAATACACAAGATCACTTTACTTAAAAACCGATTTGTCTTTATTTGATCCTGGGCTTTCACACCCAAAGTCTTTGCCCTAACAATTCCCCCACACTCTACATAGCTTCATAAGTACCTGATTTCCCAATCCTTAAAGTGGCTGCTGTTTAAATCTCAGGGTATTCTGACAACCTGGACGTCATCTGGGGTCACCACTCTTCAGGGCCCCTAACTGAAAGGTTTACAATCACCAGGAAAGCAGAATATGATCCCATTCACACAATCCAGTCTTTGTGCCTGCAAGTTCCTCTTCTCCCCTTTAGGAGGTACCAACCCCAGCAGGGGTACACATGATGTACGTCCTTGTGGGCTTGCATTGCAGTTCATTTATGACATTGGAGATGCGCAGTCTTGTGGGTTTGGTCAAGTGGTCAGTCACTTCTTAAAGAATTGTATTGTCACTTTCTCTCTTGATCTTTCTTTGTACTCTGCCATCATTTTGTGGAAATTTCGGCTTGAAACCTTCATTAAGAACCATGTCTAAGTTTGTTCGCCCTCTTTCCTGTTTTCAGCAACTATGTGTAGCTGTCAGGGACAGTTCCTTGCTCCAACCCTTAAATAAGATTTTAATATGAAATTTTGAATACTAAGTTTTCAGATATATTTTCTTTCCATTATTTCATTAGAGACTGTGGAGGTTTATAAATATTGGATGGATGGTGGATGGATGGATAGATGGATCAATGGATGGGTGGGTGGGTGGGTGGATGAATGAAGGGATTGATGGGTAGATGGATAGGTCGATGGATGGGTGGTTTGGTGGGGGGATGGATGGATGGATGAGTCAATGGGTGGGTGGATGGATGGATTGATGGTTGGGTAGATGGATGGATGGATGGTAGATGGATGGGTCAATGGATGGGTCAATGGATGGATCGATGGATGTTAGATGGATGGGTCAATGGGTGGATGGATGGGTGGGTGAATGGGTGAATAGATCGATGGATAGATGGATAGATGGATAGGTCGATGGATGGGTGTTTTGTTGGGTGGATGGATGGATGGATGCTGGATGGATGGATGGATGGATGGATGGAGAGATGGATGGACGGATGGATGGAGAGATGGATGGACGGACGGACGGATGGACGGACAGACGGACGGACGGACGGACGGATGATGGATGGGTCAATGGATGGATGGATGGGTGGGTAGATGGATGGGTAGATGGATGGATGGAGAAATGAATGGATGGATTGGTGGATGGTTAGATGAATGATGGATAGATGGATGGATTTAGCAACAAGTGACTTCTCACAAAGAAATCTCTGTGACATATTATACAGAGAGAGACGGATTTCCTTTGCATGGAACCTTCTTTACAAAGAATACTCGACACAGAGGGCTTCATAACAGAGGACGAGCTGTGTCTATTCAGAGCCTGAACTGCTGGGCATCCTAGCACTGTGCTCTTTTATAAGCACAGCTCTCACAAAGGACATTTTGCTATCTGATTGAATAAAATGAGAGCAATGTCATTTTTATCAAGATAAATTGTACATTCTACTTTATGAAAGAGACACTGGATGTGTGAAACTGGGAAATCACACCAATTTAATAAATCCCTTTGTAAACGGGCCTTCCTCGAGTTTAGATGCTGCAGCTGCAGCGTGGTCTGACTGTTTATTCACACCGAGTACAAAAGCGCTTTCTGGTCTCGTGCATTGAAATGTGTTCATGATCAACATTGCATGTTTTCTCTCTGCATCTTCAGCTGCATTTTTCATACCGTGATTGGCTTGGTAAATTTATTCCACTTTGCTTGCTAAAATAGATGTTCGTACTGTCTGTTTTCTGCCTACTCTTTGATTTATTCCAGAGAGTGGGTTCAGTGCCTACTTTCAAAGCTCGGTGTGAATTCATTTTGTTTGTTTTAAAACCAAAATTCCACATATTTTTGCTCCTATATATTCTGCTGTGTATTAAACTTGAAAATACACCCAATAATTTAATTGGAAATAATTTCAACTAAAGTTAAAAATGCTTACAATTATATATTATCATAATTAACCATAGTGGATGATGAAGATGAATCCTTGAGAATGTATCTTTAAAAATGTATTTCATAATTCATTTTAGTAGTGGAAGAATTACCAATTTCTTTTTATTTTATAGCATCCCTCATATTAAAGATTAAAAGTTAATTAAAGCATAAAATACTAACTTCAGCTTTGTTATTTCACGAGTGCGTTTACCTGACTGAGTCCTAGACTTGTTCACTCAATTAGGAAAAGTTGGGTTTAGGGCAGCACTGGGGGACACCCCAGTGAGTAAAATACCTTCCACATAAACATGAGGGGGAGTTCAAATCCACACAACCATTACAAAGCTGGACACATTAGCCCATGTCTATAATCCCAACTTTTACAGTGAGATTGCATATAAAGACAAAAAAATTCTAGGAAGCTCTTCATGGATGCCCAACTACATATGGGGGGGGGGCGCAGACATATACACAAAGAGACAAATACAGATACTCATAGAGAGAGACAGACAGACACTCTCAGAGAGAGTGCAGACTGACGCACATACAAATAAACGCAGGCATAACAAACATACACACAGAGAGAGACATAACACATAGAGAGAGAGACAGACACACAACATACATAAACATACACTCATACACAGAAAAAGAAACAGAGAAATAGACAGAGACAAACACATAAACACAGAAAGAGACAGATCACAACACATACACATTGACATAGCACATGCACACATAATACAAATGAATGCGTGCACACACACATGCACAGTTTTAAGATAGAAGAGGAGAGTGGTCTGGAGAGGTAGCTCTGTAATTAAGAGCATTGGCTTCTCTTCCAAGATACTTGCTGTTTAGTTCCCAGAACCTGTGTCAGCTCACAAGTACCTGTAAGTCCATTTACAGGGATTCAATGCCCTCTTCTGGCCTCTGAGGGCCCTAGGCATGCACATGGCACATAGACATGCATGCCAGCAAAACACATGAAATAAAAACCTTTTTATTTTTTAGTAAAGAAAAAGGAAGAGAGAGGAGGAGGTACAGGGAAGACAGCTTAGGATAAAAACCTTGATTCATTCCAGTGCCCATCTTCAATATCAGGGTACAGAGCTTATACAGTGTTACTGAAAGTCAGATTCTGCAGTATGAAACAATCTATGACCTACACACGGTTGGAAATACAGTATAAAAGGCAAGGTTTAGGATAAAGAAAGACCTAAGTTCAACACCCAACTTTTTCACTTAGCAGATGGCTAACCTTAGAAAGTATTCCAAAGAACTTTGCATACATAAATATCTCTATCTGTAAATTGAGTTCTTTATGATTACTATTATAATTTTGATTAGTATTTATTACATCTAAGGTTGTTTTGAAAACCAGGGATCATATAGAAAAAAATAAAACTCGGAGGTTACTTGGAACTGAGCATGGGTGGTTCTAACAGCCTGTTCAGATCTCAAAACTTTTATAAACTCAAAGTAAGGTTTTAGGATCTAAGGCCAGTTTTGCTAGAGACTTGAAAAGATGAACACAGCTTATAAAACATGCATCGATAATTCAGGCATGTGAGTCTTGAAAGGCTAAAAGGAAAACTCTGTGTGTGTTTTTATCTGGAAAGGATGTCTGACTGTTCACTGCTAGTGAGCTTAGGAAGAAAGTCATGCCCTGTACCTCAAGAGGCAGTCCTTAGGTGGGACATGGAGGTGCTGTTCCCACACTTGCGGGGCCAAGCCAGAAAGATTAGGAGTCCAACGACAGCCAGGACTGCGTAGCAAATTCCAGACCAAACAGCTACTTAAAAGTGACACTAGATTCCCCTCGGTCCACTCTCCAAAAAAAAACAAACAACTCCTTCATCTATGAGTATTAAGTATGCAAATCATATCCTGTGTTCTCACTTGTAATCTATTCACACCTTTGGGAAAAACTAATCTAGAGATTCTACAAATACAGAGAATCATCCTAAACGAATGTTCCTGTGCTTGGCGCTGAGATCCGATTGCAGTATACGCGACGTTGTTTCTTTTCTATTTCTCAAAATAAAAAGTTCATTTTCGTAGCCAATTTGCCAGATGCAGCTCCATCTCTAGAAGCAGAGGAAATCAAATTTGGTCAATAGAAGATTCATTTGCTAAAACATTCATGCTCGCATTGAATGCGTTTCTGTTTTTCTGATGTTCTTGAGGCTGAATTGTCACTCTGACATTGGTTAACCCCAATATTCGTCATCAGAAGTTCAGAGTGGTCTACATAATATGCAGCCAATGAAACTTTGGTGTGAGATTTCAACCTGAGCTCAGGATTTCATCCTCTTGGGATTGTTTGCCATTTCGATATCCTATGAATTTGCTGTAAGTGAATGTTTAAAAATAGATCTTACTGTTTAGTAATCTGTCTCTTTTTATGTCAGAAACAGTTTAGAAGCTGAAAACCTCCATGCTTTATGAAGGGATTGATTCACTCAGACAACTGTAAGAAAGGAAAATCTAATTGTGGGACGTTGTGTGTTTTGCTTGTCATGTCTTGGACATCAATATGAAAATCCTGCTGATGAGGATGCCTCAAGGTTTATGGGATAAAGATAGATGATAGGCAGACTATGGATAGATAGGCAGTTGATGGCTAGAAATATAGATGATCCACAGACGAATAAATGATAAATAAATCACATGAGAGAGATAGATCATTAGAAGATGACAGATATAATAATGTGTGGTGTAAATCAAATTATTATTTAGCTTAACAACCAGATATTTCCTACTAGAGCAGCTTTTCCACTCTACCAAGTATTCATGATATATAAAGGCATTATATTATATGACTCGATAATTTGTTTTTAAATAAACTATAGTGGAGCATATTGCAGTTCAGTGCTTATAGGTGTTTACTTAGCTGTGAGGATGCACAAAAGCCAGGTTCATTGCATACAATGGATGCAACTTGCCAAGGATAATTAGAAGAAAGAAAACAGGTTTGCTTGCAGAATTTATTTCATTTTTGTGTAGCCTCAGCATATGCTAAGATTCCCCCCCCACACACACACACTCTAAACAGATCATATTCATTAAAAGCTAAATTTGGAGAAATGGTGTTACTATGCTAAATAACTAACTTAAGCACTGGCATATTTTTTTTACCTTTCCAATGCAATCAGGGATCTGAAAATCAAATAACATACAATTTGGACAAAACTTTAAAATTTGCAGGGTCCATATCTATTGAAGGAGCTGTGGGCCTCTTCCCACAGCCCGGCTCCCGGCCCCTGGCTAGCTTATGCCCCAAAATAACGACACACACTGCCTGGCCCATTAGTTTCAGCCTCTTAACCCATTTCTAATAATCTGTGTAGCACCATGAGGTGTGCTTACCAGGAAGATTCTAGCCTACATCCTTGCTGGGTCAGAGCTTCATCGTGTCTGCCCCAGAGAGGAGAGCTAACAAGTCTGAGCTCACTTCCTCTTCCTCCCAGCATTCTGTTCTGTTTACTCCATCCACCTAAAGCTGGCCTATCAAATGGGCCAAGACAGTTTTTTTATTAGCCAATGACCTTCCTCCATCACATATCCCTGACATTTTAAATAACTGAAAACTTTTTTAGACAGTTTCTGTCTGTCCTGACTGTCCTTCAACTCCCTGTGTAGATAAGGCTAGCCTTAATTTATGATTGATATAAGAGAGCCAAGCCTAGGGAAGTGCTTCTGTGTTTTATAAGAAAGCTGGCTGAGCAGGGATAGAGGAAGCAAGCCAGTAAGCAGCATGTCTCCACAGTTTCTTCTTCAGTTCCTGCCCCCAGGGCCCTGCCATGAAGTCTCCTGATGATGGAGTATAACCAGTCAGCTAAAATAAGCCCCGTCCACGCTAAGTTGTGTTTGTCACAATGCTTATTAAAGCCATAAAAAGTAAACTAGACACAGGGTAGGAGTCAGCGGCTGCACTATTGAATGTCCGTGTGAGGTTTGGGGTTTGTGCCTACAGATTGTAGATAGTGACGATGGTGATGCTGCTGAGGGAGTCCAGCCAGACCCACAAAAGAGTCCTCATTTAAGAGCTGGGCTGCTTTGCACGACACAAAGGTGTCGCGTGTACTGACAAGGACAGCATATTGCCAGTGGCACACGTGTTTTCAGCAGTATTCTCCCTTTAATTATGTCACCTAGGAAACACCCATTACTCTGGCAAGGCCCCTTTCCTAATCAGACTTCTTGGGTTAAGTAATAAGAAACGCAAGAGCTTCGACCTGCAGCATACGGTGGGGTTTAATTAGGCATTCAGTTAAATATCCGTTGGGGATCAACAAACTCCAGTGTTAGTCATAAGAAAGTATTTTATGAGGGGTTTGAGAAAGATTTCAAACATTTTGAACCATTTTTGTTCAAGAAACATTATCAGTAAACAACACGTGCAGTGGTATGAAAATTCTGAAAACATATCCTTTGGGGACTTTAAAGTCACTAATATATTATCATTATTTTCACTCAAACTTGTTTCTAGCCATGGAGATTTTTTTCTTAATTAAAATATTATTATGTTATTCCCTTCTTTAATTTCCTCCCTTCAAACTCTTTCACGGCCCCTTCTTCACTCCCTATTAAATAGATGGCCACTTTTCTTTAATTGTGACTATTACCCAGTCAGAGTCATTCTTGGGGCTGAATAATTCATTTTCTTTCAGCTGTCCTTGGGTCTCTATAATCCTTTGCCTGACTGATAAAGTGATGGCAGTAGGGTTTCCTCTAAAATCCATAACTTAAGTTCACCAGGTTTCCAGCTTCAGGCATGATCTTCCGGTGATGGATTTTAAGTCCAATTATATAGTTATTGTTTACAGCCAAGATAGTGGTTACCACTATTGCAACATTGGGGTTACCTTACCATGCTGGTATTTGTTGGGGTTCATAGCCATCATAGCTGAGTATAGCTGTTGGTTACTTTTTTTCTTCCTTGCATTGAACCTGTCTGGATGACAAATATTAATTCTCTGGGAGGAGGCTTTCACATCATATCCAGCTCAACTCCTCTAAGTCTTGTGTATGAAGCACATGGTGTCTTTAGCATTAAGGACTTACCTTCAGACCTTCTAGAAGGAAGCGAAAGTCAGCAGCAGTAGCCTATATTGTTCTACGAATCTCTTGGTCAGCCCTGGTGATTTCTTGTGGTTGTTACTAGAGTTCTTTAAACTAGTCTCTTGGGAGGGAACATTATCAGCTCAAATGGCATAACCCATTTTAAGATATACATATGTTTAGACTTCTATGTATTATATGTAATTTTTGGTAAATAAGAAACAATATGTTTTCTCATGGTCTTTTCAAGCATCTTTAGTGATGTTTTCCCCCTTCCTCCTCCCTCTCCTTCTGTATTGATCTCCTCCTTTCAGTATTTTTGTTAGTTCCATCCATTTATCTCCAGATTTTATTTTTTTTTTTACAGCTGGATAGTATTCCACTGTGTATACGACCACATTTTCATCATCCATTTGGCAGTAAAAGGACATTGGGTTATTTCCATTCCCAATTAGCTGTGGAAAATTTTTTAAATTGTAATGTGGAATAGGTGCTTTGGGCAGGAAGGCTGAAGTCCTGAGTCCTAATGGGACATGAAAAGGAAGGCAATACCTGGTCTAGCTCCCCACCTCACAAGGCAGATGGTTAATCAGAAAAGATAGTTGAGTCCTGACCTCTGGTCGAGATCACCCTGTTGGTGACAGGAAGTGGATTTAACTGGGTGGATACAAGGATGCATAGGGATGGAGTATTTTTGTGGAATAGAGGCTTTTCTGAGCTTGGAGGCTGAAAAGCAAGTTTCAGAATCAGAGTGGGGATTTTCATTTTGTCTTATTGGTGTGTTAAGGATTGAGCCTAGTACCGTAAGTGTTCTGTCTCAGGGCTATCCCCCAACCCAGAAACTAGGGAATTTAATTAAATGATCTTTTCCTAATTTTAAGCTTGAAAACTTCTGTCTTTCAAACGCGGCATCTATCTTCTAAGATTGTGTGATTACAAATTGCAAACCTTGGTTTCACCAACTTCCTGACCTGCCTGTTTCAGACTGTTGATGATTCGCTGTTGGAATCTTGGTGATCACCAATGACTTACCCCTTATTTCAGTTTTACCTTCTTCTCAGGTCCCTTGCTGGGCCTTTTTATGTTTTCTGGCCCTTTCGGATCCTCCCTCCACCTCCGGACTGTATCCTTTCCTGCGCCTCCCCGTGGCAGGCTCTCTCCGCAGCATCCTTTGCAAGCTGTCTTTGTACTAATCTCTCCCAAACACCACTGCAGACACAGCATTTTAATTTTAACTAGTGCACTGAAATAGAGAAGCGGAGCATACATCTGGGGTCCCAGGCAGCATGTGATATATGCACACATTGGGTAATGTCTAAATAGGTTAATCGCACTTACATTTTCAGCCACCTGTCATGTTTGTGGTAAAATTATTTTAAATCCTTCTAGATTTTTTTTAAATGTGCAGCAAGTAATTATTTTCTGTCATCGCTGTTCTGTGAGGTGATACCTAGAGCCCTTTGTTTCCATCTGGTTGTAATTTAGGGCCTGGTGATCAACCTCTTCCCCCAACTCACCCCCTCTTTGCAGCTCTGAGATCAACATCAATACGTTGCATATATGGGCAAGATCCTGTGGATCTCTTTCTGTGCCTCTTCCCCTGCTGTCCATACGTCTCTATCATCCCAACTGTCACAAGTAACATGGTTTAATATTTTTATGAATGGATGATATTCTATCAAGTGCAAGTACCACAATGCAATGTATTCATTAATTGATAAACTCTTACGTTATTTTCATTTGTCACCTATCGGGAATCGAGCTGCAGTGAACATGTGTACATATATCTTCTGAACATAATTGTTTCCTTTAATATGTATGCCCAGTAGTGGGATGATGTTTCTATAACTGTAGTACTTACCCAATTCCTATGTGCCAGACACTATGCTAAGTGTTCCATCTCTCTTCGTCTTTTGACAGTTTCAGACAGTAGATGTTGTTGTCATTCCTGTTTTACAGATGTGAAAATTGGTCTTGAGAATTTTTTAAAGGTAACCTAACTAGGTAAGTTTAACTCTAAAACCCAAGCAGTATGTCACAAGACTCTTTGAGCATGAAAAGCAATGATGACCAGCTCAAGAGCTCAGCCTGGGTAGATCACAATGGTCTATGAAAGGGTCAATCAGTTATCCCTGGTGGAAATCATTTATTGAAGCCTTTTAGTGAGATGGCAAGGGAAGCGCGTGGCTGGATTCCGTTTACTAAGTAGTTCTGATAGGTGTAAGGTGAGTGTTTCTTGGATTTGGATCTGTTGCGAGCTTGGCACCTCCTGGGTGGAAGTAATTAATATCTGTGTCGCCCTCAAGAGCTTGTCAGGTTCCCTCAGTCTCAGAAGCTACCCTCTCCACAGCGTGGGTTGTTACTTAATATCCCTAGTTACTTAATATCAGGTCAGCTTCATAGGCCACCTGCCGAGGGAAACCCTTCACGGGTTTATGACCTCTAGTCAAGGTCTTCTCTCCAAGGCTTGGATATCACCACAGGATCTATAGCTGGGCTCATCTGACTCTCATCTGTCTCTCAAGGTCTTGTTGAAGTTTCCACCCCCGTGTTCCGGATGAGGGAGGTGTGGCTCACCTCTGTGATAGGAGTTTCCTGTCTAAGTGACATCTGAAACACAGTTTCTCAAGACCTGGGACCTAGTAAATGCTCAATAAGTGTAGAATACACACACTGAATACTGCATCTGTTTAAACTGATTATCAAAACAATTGAAAACTTCAGGAATTTTTACTTCTATTTTTATTTTCAGTGTTTTGCAAACGTGTGTCACCCTCACCATCCCAGTGACTATTTCCAGAACAGATGAAGCAACTTGCTTTACTTATCCAAACCTTTTCATTTTGTTTTGTTTTTCTTTTCTGTTTTGAATGCAAGAAGCCTTCTGGTAGAATATTAAAAGAATTCTGCCTTATCTAGTAATCAGTAGTACACCATTATTTGGCAGGAGATCTTTTCCGCCCTAGATCACACGATATTTCTACTTAAATATACCTACCTAGTAAAGAGAAGGTGCAAATGAAAATAATGTTACGAACATTACCTTTTGTAGAATTTGACAATGGAAGAGGCAGTGTTTTGTAAGTAACAGCGAATTTTTTTATTTTATTATTTTTTATTTTTTAATTTCTTGGGGGGGGGGGGTTTGGGGACAGGGTTTTTTTGTAGCTTTGGAACCTGTCCTGGAACTTGCTCTGTAGACCAAGATGGCCTTGAACTCATAGAGATCCGCCTGTCTCTGCCTCCTGAGTGCTGGGATAAAACGCATCTGCCACAACTGCCTGGCAAACTGTATTCTTATAATACTTCATATAGTACTATTTTGCATTCCGAATTTACTAATCAGCAAAGAAGACACAGAAAGATTCAGTAACGTCTTCCCAAGTTCACATAGCTAGTAAATGGAAGACCGAGATTTTCAACCCAGGCACTTTCTGTTCAGACACTCAGTTAATGAATGAGCACATACAGCCTATTACATATCAAGTATGTTTTTTGATCTATAGTAGGTATATATACTGATAGGTATAATGGATGTGTACTTACTGATAGCACTGTGTGAGTTCTCAATCAAGCTATTCACTGGCTGCCGTGTAAAAGTAAACTATGGCTTAATGCTAGTTGAGTCATTTTAATTTTAAAACATATGAGTTGCCTAAAGCATCCTTTTTTACTTTTCAGATTTTACATGCTGTACCAATTCATACTTAATTAAAAGAAAGCAATTACAAAGTGCCTAGGAAATAGTTATTGCCAGGTTTCAAGAATCAGCATTCTAAAATCTACCAAAAAAATTGGTAAATCGGGAAAAAGAAAGCATAAAGTTCATTTTTAGCTGCTTTTGAAGTGCTGACAGGTATTATTGATTATATTATCATTTACGTTTTGGAGCCTTAGAATTTTAGATTTGGATGAGAGTTTTGCGTCATCTGGACCAACTTGCTACCTCATGTCAGAAATAGTAACATGATATTTTAAAAATAAAATATTTGAAAATATTTCTATATCATGTGTATAGCATCAGTAGAGATAGCTGTGGGCTGTTTGGGGGGGTTTTATTCATTTGTTTGTTTATATTATTTTTCACAATACCATTTAACAATGAACCTGTGGCTAGTGTGGTATTAGACTAGCTTGCCGGTGCAGTCCTGGAGGGTGAACTTTGAATACCATTTAACAATGAGCCTGTGGCTAGTGTAGTATTAGAATAGCTAGCCGGTGCAGTCCTGGAGGGTTCACTGTGCTCATTTCTTGACTACATCTTGGAAATCTGCTTTATGTCATTATCAGAATTGTTCATTTAGGAACTGTTTTGTATTCGCTTCTGTTCCCATAAAGCAGAGGTCAACAGCAAATGTCGCCTTTCTCCTGTTGTCATAGATGAAGTTTCCTAAGGCACAGACACACTTGCTCTTTTGTGTTGTAGTTTTTTTTTTTTTTTTTTTTTTTTGCTCTTCAGGTTTTTTTGGTTTTGATGTTATTTATTTGTGGTGCTGGGCAGTTGAAGCCAAGGCCATATGAAGGATGAACAAGTGTTTCCACACCGAGTGTGTTGTGTGATCATTTGAGTGCATTCCGACGATAAAGCTTGCTTTGAATCAGAGGGCAGAGCTAGCCACTAGCTGACCAACATTAACCATAGAGCTTTTGGAGGTCTGAGAAGTAGTAAAGTAGGACTTACCAGGGTTCTCAGCCATTTAGATAGAGGAAGAGCAGAGATGGCAGGTCACTGGTTATTTCTCTGATCAGTCAGGTTCTTACCTTGGTATCTGACTCCCGGTGGGTTTTTTTTTATTAATAAAGAATAATTATTAAGTGCACCACAGAGCATCATGTCGTCTGTGGCTCTTTGTTTTATCTGAAGAAGGCTAAGAAAAGTGGTGGCAGCAGACACAGTGCTGCCAAGAAAGACTAAATCATTGTCTGACATTTTGAAAAAAATGTCTGTCCATCTGTGCTCCCAAATATTGCAGTTCATGTGTGTGTCTTTATTTCATTTATTTCCTAATACATTCATCATGCATCCTAGCCAGGGTCACTATTGCTGTGACAAAATACCGTGACTAAAGCAACCTCCAGAGTACAGGCTTACTAGCCAGGGTCACTATTGCTGTGACAAAATACCATGACTAAAGCAACCTCCAGAGTACAGGCTTACTTGGCTTATGCCACACAATCACTGTTCATCATCAAAGATGGTCAGGACAGGAATCACGCAGGGCAGGAGCCACAAGTCAGGAGCCAATTCAGGGGCCGTGAAGGAGAGCTGCTTACCGATTTGTTCATGACTTACTCAGCCTGCTTTCTTTTCGGGGGAACAGGGGGTTTAAAACAGAGTTTCTCCGTAGCTTTGGAGCCTGTCCTGGAACTAGCTCTTGTAGACCAGACTGGCCTCGAACTCACAGAGATCTGCCTGCCTCTGCCTCCCGAGTGCTGGGATTAAAGGCGTGCGCCACCACCGCCCGACTTTCAGACTGCTTTCTTATAGAACCCAAGATTACTTTTCCAGGAATGACGCCATCCACAATGGGCTAGGCCCTCTCATGTCAATCACTGATTAAGAAAATACCCTGCAGGGTTGTCTACAGCCCCATCTTAGGAAGGCATTTTCTTAGTTGAGGCTCACCTCACAGTAGCTCCAGCCTTTGTCGAGCTAACATAAAATTAGCAAGCACGGCCTGTCAGATTAGCATGTAAAACCCATCACTGTTAAGCCACAACCGTCCCTTTCTCGTTCTTCTCCAAGATCACACATTAATAAAGACATCACAGCATTAAAACATCTTGCAAACTTAAAACCTTCCACAGCGTTACAAATTCAAACACTTTAAACGTTATATCTTAAAAATATCTGTTCTCTTTTAAAATACAAAGGCTCTGTAAAGCTCCAAAACCCTTTTTATTTTTAAGTTTAAAGTCGCTCAACTGTTGAGTCCTGTAAAATCAAAAATAAATACTTCCTTTTTTCAAGAGGGAACAACCAGGGCACAGTCACTATCTAAACAAAACCAAACAAAACTCCAGCAGTAGCCGGGCGGTGGTGGCGCACGCCTTTAATCCCAACACTCGGGAGGCAGAGGAAGGCGGATCTCTGTGAGTTCGAGGCCAGCCTGGTCTACAAGAGCTAGTTTCAGGACAGGCACCAAAGCTACAGGGAAACCCTGTCTCGAAAAACCAAAAAAAACAAAACAAAAAAAAAACCTCCAGCAGTATAAATAATTTAATATCAACTATCTGGTTATTACCATCATTATCTGTATTCCCCCAAGGGGCTTGTGTCACTTCTTTGACACCACCATCTCCGGTACACACAGTTTCCTTCAGGCCAGCTCAGTCCAGCTTTTCTCCACCACTGCTACCATTCTTGGTGGTCATCTCATGGTAGAGGCAGGAGGATCAGAAGTTCTAGGCCAGCCTGGGCTATACCCTTCCATGCCTTCAAAACTAGCATCACCTATGAGATTCGTACTCGTACATTATGGAGTTCAGATGCCAGCGAGAGGTCTAACCTTGGCTACTTCTGGTACGTAACTTCTGTGTGCTGAAACCGAGAAAACACTTCCCAGATTTCACCTCAACAGCACTAGTCTCTTCTTAATCACCGCTATTTTATCAGCTCTCAACACCCAATGGTTTTCTAGCCCAAAGTTCCAAAGTCCTCCCCCCCAAAAGCAGCACGGTCAGATCTGCTACAGCAGGACCACTCCTGGTACTGAATCTGTCCTATTTAGGGTGATCATTGCTGTGATGAAACTCCATGACCAAAGCAACTTTGGGAGGGAAAGTTTTATTTGTCGTAAGCTTCATCATCACTGTTCATCACTGAAGGAAGATAGATCAGGAATTCAGAATGGTTAGAACCTAGAGGCAGGAGCTGATGCCCAGGCCCTGGCGGGGAGCTGCTTACTGCATTGTTCCGTATCACTTGCTCAGCTTGCTTTTCTTTAGAAACCAGGACCACCTACCCATGGGTGTTGCCACTCACAGTGGCCTGGGGTGTACAGAGACATCACTAGTTAAGAAAATACACTCCAGGCTTGCCTATAGCCTAATCTTATGGAGAGGTTCTTTGTCGGTTGAGGTTCCCTCCTCTCTGATGACTCTAGCTTATATCAAGTTGACATAAAATTAGCCATTATACTATGTGAAACAAAATTATTGTCATGATTGTGGTAGCCTGAATGACATGAGTACAAGGAGTACAGACACTGCTTGACTATATTCTCATAACATTTAGTAATTACACACACACACACACACACTTTCCTTTCTGAAGCTGGTTTAACTAGGAAAAAATAAGGGCCTATTGTTTCTTTCTTCAGAAAGTCAAATGACTGCCTTTTCCCTGGGGTATAAGTACCTTGATTATATCAGTAATGGGCTTCTGAAGAGATACATAAGAATATAGTTATGACTATTGATGGTAATTACTGGTACTGCATATATTAGTGGCTTGGAAAATTAATTTGTATTTAGGTATCCCCTTCAGTAAAACCTTCTCCAAAACTGCCCTTCACCACCTTGTCCCACCATCCTGGCCCTGGCCCTGCACAGCTACCATGAGGGGCTCCCTTCGAGTTTTTAGAACAGGCCAACTCCTTGCTACTCCTGCTAGATACCCTCAGGTCTTCTTCTTCTTGCCCCTTATATCCTCCATCTAGCCTTCTGTCAATGTCAGAGCTAGCTTCCTTGGCCGCTATGTCTTCTGTAGCCCATCCCTGACACGTGCTGAGTCATGACTAGTCCACACTTGGGTTTTGTGTGTGCTTGACTGATAGGAAGGAGTCGTACTGCTCTTTGCTGGAATGTGCTTTTCCAGGGCAGGAACAGAGTCTGCAGGTCCCCGCTGCCTTTTCTAGTTTCTGATTTATCAGGTGCGTGCGTGCGTGCGTGCGTGCGTGCGTGTGTGTGTGTGTGTGTGTGTGTGTGTGTAGAGAGAGAGAGGGAAAGAGAGAGAGAAAATATAGGTGTCACAAAATTATTGAAATGGCAGAGATTTTAATACGTATTTATACTCTTTAAGAATTCTCTTCTAACTTCGTGAATGAAGTCATTGTGTGTTCAGTCCCATATCAGTGAATAAGCTTTATCCCAGATACTGTGTTTCTGTGCTTCTAAGTTAGGGTGACATGGATGTACGTGTGTCGGCGATGTGACAACTAGGAGATAGGCATGGGTTCTGTAACTGGGACCGTTCTTGAGAGTGCATGTAGCTTCATTAATAACATGAACAAGTAATGAGAGTCGTCGCTCCTGTTAGGAAACTGAAGCCCTCTGAGACTTAAAGTCACGGTGCTTGAGAAAGTTTGGACACAGTCATTAGACAATTGAGTGTGTGTACTACCATATTTCTCAGGGAGAAAAAAAAACTGTGATAAAGCATTTTGACCAACCTTTAAGCGAGGCCCAGAAGGTCCTATTTAGCTATTCGAAAAATAGTTCAAGACAGTACTCTTTATAGCTTGCGAATGTCAAATCACTGATCTACTAGTCAAAAGATTTCAAAGGTTATTTAATAGATGTGTTTGTTATACCATAAAGAGCTATTTTAGGAAGACAAGCAATCACTGTAGGAGCTGGTACTGGACTCCATAGAACTGAGCCCATGTCCCTGAGGAAATCAGCACCCTCACTGACTCCTGGCGCCGTGCTCAGATGAAGCTGTTCAAGCAAACTTAAATCATCCGGTGCCTCCTGTCTGCCCTTCTTACCTTAGTGGTCTAGAAGGCTCTGGGAAGTTGGTTCCTCTCCTGCTTGTCCCAGGGGATGCTGTCTGCTAGAACACAGACTCACCTATGAGCAGGGTGGGAGCCATGGGTGGTGACTCTCATGCCCGGACAACACAGTTTTCCACCATCATCATGTTCATGAATGATGATGAAATGCCCAGTGTGAAACAGAATGATCATATGTGTTAAAGCATATAAGAGACAGAATAATGAGCCAGGCAGTGGTGGTGCATGCCTTTAATCCCAGATCTCTGTGAGTTCAAGGCCAGCCTGGTCTACAAGAGTTAGTTCCAGGACAGGCTCTAAAGCTACAGAGAAACCCTGTCTCAAAAAAACCAAAAATAATAATAATAATAGCTTTATTATTACTATTATTTAAAAATAAAGTAAAGAGAGAGAACAATGAGACTGTCATTTGTGGTGTTCCTGATAGCTAGTTCTTGCCCACCCCATGGTATGGGTGTGTGTGTGTATGTGTGTTTGGCACTTGCAAGCTTGTCTATGTGGACTTTATGTATTTGGACTTGTGTATTCGTGTATGTGTACTTGTGAATCCGAAGCTTTCTATGGGCTCCCCTTCAACTCAGATTCTCTAACAGTTTTCCCCTACCTTCACCTACAGATACCATGCTGACAGTTCCCCTACTTTCATCTACAGAGAGCACGCTGACAATTCCCCATTTGTGGAACCTGTCAAAGGACAGCTTTCCTTTCTTGTGCAGCTGGCAATGGGCAGGAATTGACCTGTCACATTTCTGTATCCCCTCTTTAGAGATCAATTAACTAGCTTTGGAGACACGCCTGTGCTTAAGGATGGTCATTGATGGCAGATGCCTCCTTCTCCCCACTCCATTACCAAAGCCAAAGATGCGCGCTCACTCTGTGGGCTCTTCATGTTAGGAATTCATCCTGAATTCATTCTAGAATCCAGAGTACAGTGTTTCCATGGAAAATTAGTGGACATTTGGGGGAAAATACCAGCAAGAGCAAGAAATAACAAAGCGCTTTCTAGTGTTTCTCATCACTTCGTTCCATTTTAATTCAGCCAGAATCATTATGTCCCAAATTGTCAGGTCTTGAATCTTTTCTAACTTGATCATTGGCTATGGCCTCAAGCGTGTGTTTCACCCTCTGGCTGGCCAGGGAAGTTTTGGAAAATTACTTGGAGGCTTTGCCAACATTATGCTTACATTTCCTGATTGCCACGCCAGCTTTGCCCTCTCAGAACCCACTCACCTTTATGAGTACTCGGCCCTGAGTTGTGGCGATTCCTCTCCAACTGTTTCTGCTTTGCACATTTGAATAGCTGGAGAGTCTTACAATGCTTTTAGAGAACAGGAAATGGCATATAAACGGTAAGTATGTAATCATATTTTCATGTGTGAAATCAGCAGTTACAGGAGGTAGATAATTGCCTGCAGTGACACACAATGCTCTCTATGAACTCAGTGGCATTCCTGAGGGAAAATATGGAGCTAACAAAGGGAGGGACATTCCATTAAAAACAAGGCTTATCTCCAATTCAAAAATGCTTTTGAAAAAGCTTGGCTTTATTGTAGACTATTGTACTCAATGATTTCTCTTGACAGATGAGTGGAATCTTTATAGTCTAAGGCATGGAAAATGGGTTTTCTATACCTTTCTTTTCATAGTGAGAAGAAGACTCGAATGGAATAAGCCAAGAAAACTGACATGTAGCTGGGGCTGTAGCTTTAAATTTTTCTGGTGTGTAGCTCTTATCTTTAGAAGTCTTAATTCACTCTTATGTCAGGAGAAATATTAGCAGGAAGTAATATTGCAAGATCTGGTTTCTGGTTTTGAAACAAATATGTGATCCTCACAGTTACACTCAGTTGTGTGTCTTAGATAACATGTTTAATTTTGAGATTAGATAACATGTTTAATTCTGAGATTAGACAGCATGTTTCATTATGAGATCAGATAACATGTTTAATTCTGAGAAACCATTTAGTGGCTCACTAGTTGATGATTCCATGTACTCCGTGACATTGACTGACACTTTTATTTCATAGATGCACTAATCAATTAATGATTCCAAATGTATTTTCCTACTGTCCTCTCTCTGAAGTTCAAATCTTTCCTTAAGCATGAGGTCGCATGCTCCTGCTGCTGCTCAGAGTCGCCATCTTGTTAATCGATGCCACTTTGATGGCTTTCTCTAGCTCTTTGAAAATTATTCCTTAGAAACTCCTGTGGAAACTGCAGTATTCTGAACCAGATCACCATGAATCCAAAACGATTGGCATGCCAATTTCTATCCTTAAGGCAGAATGGGCAGGCTAGTGCTCTAAGTGTAGAAAGAATGGGAGTCACAGAATGCATTTTCTGGAGGTCTTGGCATGCCACTTTGGGCTCTTTCTCAAAGGATGTTCCCATTTCCCTCAAAGGAGGAGGATGGCATCAATCTGGGCCAGCTCCCTTGAGAGGCTTTATCCTTTCCAGAAGTTGCCTTTGAAACGTTGCTTTGATAGTTACATATCTGGGTTTCTGAGATTTCGAGTTTTTGAAGATGGTTCAGTACCACATGTAACCCCTTGTAGAGTAAAAGGGCTCGTGCTGGGAAGGGACAGAAGACGGTGACAAGTCATAGGCAAATCCACTGTAGGGTTTTAAAGCATCTATGATTTTCTCAAAGATGCTCAACATTTCATCCTTATGTTAGAACTAGAGGAATAATCAACTGTATGGAAAGAGACATGTAAATATCTACTTATCTACAACACATACATGCACATGTAGACACTGCTCCATTTGGACATCTGTGTAATTAAAGCAAATAGGTAAAGGATGTTACAAGTGCACCGTGCCATATCTTTAAATGGTGCATTTGTGCGTGGTATCTAACAGGTTAACTCTGGGATGGATCGTGAGCATGGACATCGTCCTTGTATCACTGAGTAAATGAGTTTGTACAATGTTGAGGTCCCTCCTGCTACGCTTAGGGGCACTACAAAGTCATCGCAGAGACAGAGTGTTTAATAATGGTAGAGAGATCCATTCTCTCCATCTTCGCTGGGGCTTTTATTTATTTTGCAATATGCTTTTCCAACCTGACCCAAGAGAGGATTCACTTCACAGAACTACGGCTGTGTCCCTGCTCGACACGGGCTTCGCCAGCCAGGTGCCTGGGATAGCAAACTTCCATCCATGAGCCGGGACCAGCTGTGCTGGGATTGATTCCTTCCACAGAGGAAAACAAAAATGAAAGCCAGAACTAGGTCAGAAAACTGCCTCCCTCATCAACCCCTGCCAACTCCAGCTTGTGTCCTCATTTCCTTCATTGCTGACGCCTGTCCCCTGTCCTCTGTGGTCCCAATCATGTGACCACAGTCACACTGGCTGGGTAGAGGTCTGTAAGCATTCGCCCTGTGGCCGCTCTGCTTTGGAATGGTTGTTGGTTCCAGATGAAGGCTTCCAGAACAGCAAAGCAATCCGTGGCCAAGAAATGTGGTGGTCGGCATCTACTCTCACTGTTCTAGATTCTTTGGTTTTAGCACTTTCTTCAACATCCCTGTGATGGGAACTTACGCCCCATGTCCTAAACTATTTCATGTCTGGACTGATGGGTTTATTGTTGTCCACTGCTCAGCTCTGCTGGGGTTAGTACACTCTCCTGGCCAACCATGTGTATGTAAAGCTGACTCTCCAGACTCCACTATCCCCAGCCCTGTATGCGCAGCTAGATACCAGGCCTGTGTGGATCTCAGCAATCCACAGTGATGCAAGGGGAAATTATCCTTCTGTCCCTAGTACTAGAACGCCCTTTTCCTATGACGATTTTCTCTGCGTCTGATAGGACTTGGCTCAGGCATCCATTCTCCCTGGGTTCCCCCGTGGTTGCCCCTCTTATCCCTGGGATAGGCTGCATGTCCTTTCTCAATACTTCAGAAGTTCTGTCACATATTTCAAGCATGCTCAACTATGTATTACAGTTATCTAGATGTGTATCTGTCACCCACTTTCCCTAGTCTGTGAGCCTCCCATGACCAACGAAATGCCTAGTACTATGTGCAAGCTTTTAATTTTTTCAGTGAGTGAATGAATCTCAGACTTATGTTTCTGCATCCTGTATCTGTAGCGACTAATCTTCTGCCTTACATACTATCCCTCCAGGTCCTTCCCTCTCGGCCACTTCTGTTTACTGGCTGCTGTACTTAAACTATGACATCTGACCACCAGCTAGACCTAATGTTTGTGTTGCTTATTAGTTCTGGCTAGTCGTATATGGTCTTCAAGAAAATCCATTCACGCCTTTAATCCCAGCACTCAGGAGGCAGAGGCAGGCGGATCTCTGTGAGTTCGAGACCAGCCTGGTCTACAGAG
>NW_004949118.1:1552254-1570566 GCF_000317375.1 Microtus ochrogaster | reverse complement strand
AAACCCTGTCTCGAAAAACCAAAAAAAAAAAAAATCCATTAAAATCCATTAAAGTTTGTACTTTTTTTTTTTTTTTTTGATTTTTGAGACAGGATTTCTCCATAGATTTTTGGTTCCTGTCCTGGAACTAGCTCTGTAGATTAGGCTGGCCTCCAACCCAAAGAGATCCGCCTGCCTCTGCCTCCCGAGTGCTGGGATTAAAGGTGTGCGCCACCACCGCTCGGCCAGTCTCTACTGTTTTTAACTATGGCTGGAACCCTGGGACAGATACATAGCTTTTCCTTTTTTTTTTTTTTTTTGCTTCCAGCCAGGAAATAATGTGATTCTCATAAACTGAACACTGGAGAAAAGAGCCAGGTACATCAACCTTCCTTCTTTATAGAAAAGAGTGAATGAATTGCCTTTAATACTGTTAATGATGATTAATGAGTTGCTGAAGGGTTTCTGTGACTCCCAGACCATTGTTTCAAAAATGAGCCAAGGATGGTATCAGCTACAATCTGCCTGGATTGAAAGCTGTTCTGAACCTAGTGAGTCAGAGGCACTGACCCATCATTATGTCACAGTCTGACATACTGTAGTGTTCTTTCCCTTGACACATCAAAATTTACTATTCAGAATGATTTAAAGCTGGTAAGAGATACATTCCTACTTTTAGAAACAGAACATGGTGTAGGAGACTTGTCTGTATTCTATCAATCATGTTTTAAATAAACTCTGTTTGGCCAGGCAGGAAGTATAGGCCGGTCAACCAGACAGGAAATAGAGGTGGGGCGATGAGAACAGGAGAATGCTGGGAAGGAGGAAGTCCTTTCTTTTACATTCTTGCCCAGACCACCCAAGAAGCAGGATGTTAACTGCCTGCTGAGAAAGGTACCGAGCCATATGGCTAACATATACGAGAATAATGGGCTATATAAGTTATAAGAGCTAATACGATGAGTGAGCTAATGGGTCAACCAGTTTATAACCTATGTAGACCTGTGTGTGATTTTCTTTGGGACTTGCTGGCTGTGGGTACCGGGTGGGACAGAAACCCCAACAAGCTGGCCCTCATTTTACAAGAACACTTACCCAACCATTTTCCCTGATAGCACTGCCTCCTCTTGGGATCTTTGTAGGGATGTCATCAGCAAAGATTCCGATCGTGTGCAGTGTTCTGTGTTGCCCCAAATCGCTGTGCGAAATTGAGGTCAGCGGAAGGGTTTGTCACAAGGGGCTGTGCGCCTCAGTTTTTCTATGCGCAGAGTAGTTGCTGACCAACTGGTAGCCAGGTTTCCACAACTCTTTCAGCCTCGGTCTGTTCAGTCGACAGTCCCAACTGCCTCCATGAAGATGAAAGAGCAGGTCAGCGGTTCTAACCGACTGGACATTTAGAATCTCATAATTAGAAGGAAATGAGCACCTGGGAAGAGAGTCCTTTTTTAGATTTTCCTGCCAGACCATCATTTCTGTCCTACATTCCGATTGTGTTCTAATAAACATCCTTTCTCTTCTTCCTGCTCCTCTTCTGTGCTTCCTTATACAGTCAGGGTCAACAGAAGTTCCTGCCTCTCCCATCTACTGGACATGTGGCTTCCTTTGTGTACATTCAAATCCACAGTCAGCTTTATCCTCTTACCCCCAGAATCCCCACACATGGGATATACAGAGAGGAGGAACCTAGACTCTGACCTTCCCAGTCACTAAAGCTCACAGCTTCCTTCTGGACCCACTTCCTGCTTAGACTGCTTCCCAAACTGCTTGCCTGTCACTTCCTATGTTGCCACGAGGGAGAAGGGGACAGATGTTTTCAATAACAACATTTATTAGTGTGAACCTGACATGCAAACAGAGGGGAGAAAAGGAGACAGGAAAAAAAAAAGCTGGGATGAGTTCTCTGCATGGTCCTGCTCTTTGAATTCAGGAGAAAATGACCCAGTGGAAACAGTGGGCAATGACGCTACCATTTCCTGAGTTTTTCTCTTATCGAGAGAAATATTCAGACCTTGCTGCCCTGAACACTGATCTCGATTTTACCTGCCTATCATTATGCTACCAACACTACAGATTTATGACTGCCAGTGATGTCTAGGTAGTTCAAACCAAGATTAAGCTGTGGGCAGAGATTCTGTAAAATCAAGAGGGATGTACAATTCCCTCTTCCATATTGCTTTTCTGTCATGGGCTTGTTTAGGTACAGAATCCTGCTGTCTGTCTCCTTAGGAGGAACCTTCCATATTGCCTTTCTGTCATGGGCTTGTTTAGGTACAGAATCCTGCTGTCTGTCTCCTTAGGAGGAACCTTCTAACTCCAGCCTTTCCACCAGACTGATGTCTCTGATGACCTGTAACGACTTAATTGAATGCTGTAATGTATTTAGTAGCATTTCATTGCTCTTTTTAACACTTGCGACCGTGACTATATGAGCAATTGGGCCTGAATTTCATGGGTGCTTTTCAAACAATAAACAGTGTTTAAAGGTCTCTTAGTAAATAGCATTATAATTAATCTTCATTGGCTTACATTTTTGATAAATTTTATCTTCAAAATAATATTGGTTTACACGGACTTTTTAAATTAAGTGACAAGTGTATTTCAGTACAGTCTCTGTTTTGAACTCAGCAAGCCCCTTCTGCTCTTAAAAGATTGTCTTTTTGTGGATGTTTCCTCACACAATAATGCCTTTTTTTTTAAATCTCAAAGAGAAATATTTAAACTGCAGTCATTGTATCAAAGAAAGAAGAAGTTCAGATGTCAAGTAATTTTACCAGTGGACATATTTATATGTAGGACGATGTCTTATTTCATCTATAGTCTTACCAAAAGCACAAATTTCACCATGCTGTTAGCAAATTAAAATATACAAAGAAACATTTTGCAGATTAATAATGATAAAGACTTCTATGGGAAGATGTACTACTATCCCAGACAGAAAATAAGCATGTTTTTTAAAAGACTGCTCTCCATATCCTTGTAGAGGGGTAAACCCAAGTTTTCACATGTGTTAGACAAGTGTTGTGTGTAGGCAGAGTTCCTCTATGTCACGGAAGTTACTCCCAAATAACCACATGGAAACATCTTATTAATTACAAATGTTCGGCCAATAGCTCAGGCTTGTTACTAGCTAACTCTTACAACTTTTAAATTATTTATATTACTATATATTCTGTCATGTGGTGTTAACTCACTTTCATTTTCCAACTCCTGTTTCCTCTCTGTGTCTTCTGGCGACCCCTCTGACTCTTCTCTTCTTCCCCCCAGTTACCTCAGTCCTGTTCTCCCTCCTAACCTTATCCTGTCCAGCTGCTGGCTGGTCAGCTTCTTTATTAAAGCAATCATAGCAACATATATTCACACAGTGTAAAGGACTATTCCACTGACCTCCACCTCCAGCCCCCTAGGTTCTTTTTCTAGTTCAAGTTAGAAATAAAGGTTGTGGGTTTTCATACTGCAGAGAACAGTGGGGCTGTTTTCCAGGGACAGCATCATGCCCTTGTCACGTCACCAGCCTTAGAAAGATGGCATTACTCTGGCCATACTCCTAAATGAAGAGCTACAGGCAATTAGTGGGTACTGGGACAGAGGGAATCAGTCGATCCAGGGATGAGCCGGCTGGTACATTACTCACCCCCAAGAGATTAGTCCTAAAAACATTTACAGAAGAGCACTACTTAGGGAGCAGTGAGGAGCGCTCACCCACTCAGGGACATTAGGAGGGTGTGGCTCATCCTATATTCCCAGCTTTCTGACTGGGATAATAAGTTCACTTTGGGGATGAAGGACTACCACTAATTCCTCCTGTCCTTCAGCCCCATTCCATTCCGGGCAGCGATAAAAAAGACATCATGTTCTCTTTTCCTTCAACTCATCCTCATTTATAAGATATAAGTTCTCCCTAGGAATAGCATCCCAAGAATGTGGAGGCCTGGTTACCCCCCCAGGCTTTACCTCCAGAAAGGACACTAAGAAAACGGAGCACACACGTTCTTGCTCACATGCACTCACGCGCGCGCGCACGCGCGCACACACACACACACACACACACACACACACACACGCACACACGCACACACGCACCTCCTACATCAGAGACTACTTCTGGGAAAAGCAAGCCTCAATGTCCTTCTCCGAGCACTGGGAAATGGTGTAGATGAGAAATGTTGCCTAGGAGAGGAGGCGGGTCTCAAGGATGAACTCCACAGCTCTGCCAGAGGGAACTCACTTCATTTAGAGCATGGAGAACTCCATGCCCAAGGATATTGTCAAAAGAGGTGAACATCTTGGTGGGGAGCAATAAAGGAGGCACTCAAGGTTTTGTTGGTGTTAGCAGCAGCAAACAGCAGGGGAGAGAGCAGTGGAAGGGAGAAGGAGCACCCCTAGGATTCTGCACCCCTGGTGCTCTGAAGGCTGTTTGGACTCACAGAGGTGAGCAGAACACAGTGCAAGCAAACCTGAGAGTCCGTCTAGACCACACTCGTGTCAGTCAGCAGAGGGTGGGTGCTCCCTGGTGATGGAGACTATCACCAAAATCTAAGGCATTAGCTACTCCTAGCCAGAAGCAGCTTGTAGGAAAGAAAATGAAGAAGCAAGCTCATACGTGCCCGAAGGTCTGTAGTCATGTATTGTATAGGACCGTGTATTTGGGGTAGGGGGGTGATGCTGAAAATTCATCTTAGTAGTGAAAAGGGGAAATCCAAGGTAGTACTCCCTGACAGGGAGTAGAGGTGAACCCAGAACTATCTAAACTGTGACAATGGCTAGTATGCCATACATAAGTCAAACTACAGTGCATGCCAAGTGTGGTGACCAAGGATAAATCTCTAGGGAGCCAAACTACAAGATAGGAACAAGCTGGGCATTGTGGAGCACAGCAGGTCACAGCAGGTATCCTAGCACTTGACCATCAGAGACAAGCAAATTACAAGTTCCAGGACAGCCTGTACTCCATAGCAAAATACTGGGTCAAAAGAAAAGATAGAAGCCTGTAAGCAACAGGCTACCTGCTAGGGCCAGGGAATGGGCCTCCAGCCACTGAACACATAAACTACAAAGACAACACTACCAAGCCAATAGAATAGAGAAAAGGGGAAAGGGTCTGCTACAATGTATTATACCAAAAAGTAAAGAAAAAAGGCCAAGCTTTCAACAAAAGTTAAAGACATGCAAAGAAACAGGGAAGTAGGGCCCTGTACTGATACTAAATTCGCCGTTACAGAGTATCAGAGAGTGAGTGTCTTAAAGAGCGAAAACTGTTTCCTTAAGATTCCAGAGAGTAGGGCAGAAGAGATGGTTCACCCCTTAATAGCTGAGCTCACCATCAAAACTTCAAAATTCTGTATACTCTCCTTACAATACTAAAATGTCAATACTATTTCCTTATAAAACCTTACCTTGTTCACCGCCCTCAAACGTCATCATGTGGTCTTCCCTTTGTCTCACTGGGCAAGAGACCAAGCCAATGGCTTTCTGTTTCCTTAGTTACCTCCTTAAAGACCCTGGCTACAAATACAGTTGCATTCTGAGATACTGAAAATAAGTACTTTAGCACCTAAGTTTTGGTCTGATTTAGTTCTACTTATATGAGATTCAACAGGAAGTTTGAGCTGCCAAAATATGGAAAAGTTCAAAAAAAATCTGCAAAGATTACATAGTCATTTAATAATAAAAAAGATGAGGAAAAAGAAAGTGGATAGAGAAACACGGGACATCATTTGCCGTACCTGGGAACACGTAGAGAAGTTCCAGGAAGACAGGACAAGGGAGGAGAAAATGTTTAAGGCTGCAGTAAAAACCTCTTAAGTTTCATGACCTACATAGCCAAGAAGTACAGTCAGCTCCAAATAAGAAGCAGTGAGAAATCTACCACCGGACACATTATCAAAATGCTCAAAGACAAAAAGAAGCCACCAAGGAAAGATGAGTCACCGCTGCCAAGAGAACTTGGGAGTATTAACGGCTGACCTCCTCTGACAACTGAGGGCAGGTGCAGGTGACACAGCCACAGAGCCAAAAGTGGAAAACATCGAGCGAGAATCTAGACAGATTCTGCCTTTGAAAAAACAGGGCAAAACAGAAACATTCCCAGCTTTTAAAACGCTGTTTGTTGACCTGACTCATAGAAATCTTGAGCCACACAACCCTGGCATGTGCCTCACTTCTTCTGATCCTGGAAGCTAAGTAGGGCTAAGCCTGGTAGGTTCCTGAGTGGGAGAAATACTAACAGGCAAAGATGTTCAGACTCAAAATCACGTTTCTAATCTCCAGGGGGACAGAAAGAATAATGATGAGGGTGTTTATGTAGATAAATTTTTCAAAAGGCGATTTAGTTGAAAGTGTTATTCTGTAGTTTAAAGGAGAAATTGCAAAAAACATATCTATCATATCATTAAGTTTGTAGCAGTAATAATTAAATAAATCGTCATTAATTGTGAAAGAATTAGGAGAGGGCAAAGGAATGGGGTTGATGTAGACACAGTGCTAATGTATGATTTTCCAAAAGAATTTTTAAAAATATTTTTTGATAGATTGACAGAACATAGGGAGAAGCGAAGGTTTACTGTAAAATATTTTTTGATAGATTGACAGAACATGGAGAGAAGCGAAGGTTTACTGGAGTAGGCAAACATGAGGTGGTCATGTGATTGCTTATCTCCACAGAAATGGGGACACTTACAGCTGCTGTATCAGAAAGTTAAGTTGAAGTATTTCTTTTCCTCTCTGCATCTTGAAATACAGAAGACTTACAAACTGAGAGTTGTAACAATGTTGTATTGATTTGCAGTGTGTGTAGCCTGATATGTGCGACATCCATAACAACCAAAGAGAGTTTCAGTTCCGTGACCAAACTCAGGAAAGAGGGGACAAGCGGGTGACAGGGACCTTCCTTCATAAGCTTCTCTCTCTGCTTCCTTTATCTCCAGCTTCCCAATGACCCATTAGCTGACCCACAGACATGATTAGGTCTTTAGATGGTTGCATGAGAAGCCCCTCCCTCAAACCTATGGAAACTCAAGGTGAAAACTCAGAAAGAGATGTAGTTAGCGTGCTACAGTGTCTCCTTTTCCTTTTCCATATATTTCCAGTGTTTGAGGAAAATAGTAACAAACATAGATATCAAATGGAAGCCTTAGAATATTAAAAAGAAGTAGACAGGTCGTATTCCGTTGAGTAAGTGAGGTCAGGCGTCCTTGCGCATGCCATTACACGAATTCCTGTTGTAGCCAAAGAGAGAGAAGCCTTTGCTTTTAGTACCCTGTTGAGAAATAATTCTCCTCTTATTTACAGTGTGGGTATAGTTCAGTGTCTCTTCGTTTGTTCATTCACTCAGCATCCGTCACTGCAAACTAAATTTCATCTCCCTGGCAACCAACCCTGAAATCCCTTTATTTATCATGGCAAAGCACAAGTCATGCTAATCCATGTGGGGCCACGGGGATAGAGCAAACAGGGAAGAGAGTGGAGCAGAAGTGGCGAAGGGAGCCGTGTGTTCTCTGCAGACCACGCCGGACCCCTGGACTTCGGCTGGAAGGCAGATATCTTGGAAAAAGCTTTTCCCTAGTACATTTCGCTTGTGGAAAATTCGCTGTGTGGTTCCATTTAAGCCTAATGGGCGAGCCAGACCCCATAACAAGACTGAATTGTGAATTACATTCCTCAGCACAGACATCTCCCCAGCCATTCCAAAGGGGGCCGAGGGAGAGTGGGAGCTCAGTTTGTGTTTTTCCCCAGCAGAAAGGCCGTTGTAATCAAGTGGCTCTGTGTTTTAGCTAGGCAATTTTAGAACAAATACTTGATTTTAAAATGCCTGTGTGGCCTTCTTTCATGTTCTTCTTTTGAAGTTTCAGAGAGCGAAGTGTGTTTCGGAGGAAAAAAGCTTGTGCAATTTACCTTAATATAATCGGGATGTGAGTAGAGGGTCCCTAGCAGCAAATGACTGAATCAGAACGCTCGTGTCCATCCTTTTCTGCGGTGACAGACTCTGGATCTATGCTGACCAAACGGGGATAGCAGCAAATGACTGTATCAAAACGCTGGTGTCCATTCTTTTCTGCGGGTGACAGACTCTGGATCTGTTGCTGACCAAACGGGGATGATGTAACACTAGCCACGACCAGCTTGTATCTTGCTGTGAATTTATCTGGAAAAATTTCCACGTGACTTATTAAATATGTTCCTCTGGTCTTTAAAATCTGAGTAAATATCTGTTTCAAAACTGATCGATCGATCTTTGTCTCTCTCTCTTTATCTATCTATCTATCTATCTATCTATCTATCTATCTATCTATCTATCTATCTTCCTTCCTTCCTTCCTGTCTGTCTGTCTGTCTGTCTGTCTGTGTGTGTGTGTGTGTGTCAGGTAGGTTTTGTTTTGAGTTTTGTCGTCAAAGATAAGCAGTGCTTTGTCGGATGCATGGCTTTCGGATCCCCTGCTCCCTCTGCTGGCTGAAGAGAAATATTGCTGCCCATTTCCTGAGTGGCAGACAAACCCCTAGATGAAATGCAAAAGCAATCTTTAAAATTTCTGGAGAAGAGGGGGAAGAGTGAGAATGTGAGCAAAGGGGTCAAGATCAGTATGGGTTCACCCACTGAAACAGTTTTTCTGAGCTAATGGGAGCTCACCAATTCCAGCCGGACAGGAAAGGAGCAAGCATAGGACCAAACTAGACCCTCTGAATGTGGCTGACAGTTGTATGACTGGGGCAGAGTGTAGGAACACTGGTAGTGCCACCAGGATTTATCCCTACTGCTTGTATTGTCTTTTTGGAAACCAATTCTTTTTGGATGGATATCTTGCTCAGCCTAGATAATAGTAGGAAGGGCCCTGAAACTCTACACTCTCAGCAGGTGTCCATCTAAGAGGGTGTTATGTTAGCAAGGGTCACAGTTCTCAACTTCCACAGGGTCTTAGGGCACCACCTGGGAGCACGCCCTGAATAGCAAGAAGATCACTTACAAGAGTAGCAAAGCTGTGTCTCCTGTGTCAGTTAGGTCTCCATGGACTGAAGGAGTCATTGTCTTCAGTTTCATACACTGGTGACTCCTCAAGGCTCCAGTGGATAGTGCCAAAGCAGTAGTCAAGGGTGGCTTCAGTTGAACTAAAAGAATCACAAAACCAAACCAAATGTCATTAATCTAAGAAAGGAGATGGACTTTAATCCCAACACTTGGGAGACAGAGACAAGTGGATCTCTGTGAGTTTGAGGCCAGCCTCGTCTACAGAGAAAGTTCCAGGACAAGATCCAAAGCTAAAGAGAAACCTTGTTTTGAAAAAGAAAGAGAGAGAGAGAGAGAGAGAGAGAGAGAGAGAGAGAGAGAGAGAGAGAGAGAGAGTAGAAGAGGAGGAAGGGAGGGAGGGAGGAAAGAAGGGGAAAAGGGGAGGTTAGTTGGACAAAGAAAGTAAAGATGGGGGAATGGAAACAACCAGAATTTATTAGGTACATTTACACAATTGTCAAAGAACAAACTAATTGCATAATTGCCAGGAGGGTATGCTGTGGGAGTTTCCCTGCTGAGACAAGAACCATGAGTCTCATGGCACCAGAGCCTCTCAGACTAAGTTCCTCTGCCTGGGAAGGTCTTCAGAGGGCCTGTCCCTCGTGGATCTCTCCTCTCTAGCATAACTCTTGAAGCCAGGCCCCTGACTGAGAATTGGACTTAGGCTCAGAGCTGGCCAGGAGCCAGTTGAGATGCAGATGCCTGTGGAAGCTGAACCAGAGAGAAACCTATGCACACTCGTTTTTTGTACAGTTGGGTGGGCCCTGTTGGGTTGGGAGTGTTTGTATGCAAATGAGTCGTAAACTATGAGCAACCAGGAGAGAACTGTCAAACCTGGAGGGGAGAGGAGAAATCCAGGCTGCTGGAAGTGTTCACAGCTTATCACCTTGGCTTCCATGGCAGGGATAGATAATCAGTTGTCTAAAGGGTACTTCCGGATGGATTGCACCAGGTAGTCTTGTGTGTGTCCAGGTGCTGAAATCCGTGATGTTTTTCTGTCCCAGCGATACCTGTCCCAGTGCTGTCCGCTGACAGTCTCGTTAGGACAGTCCAGGCTTTAGATTATAGTTGCGCATGTCACATGCAGCTTGTGTCTGGCTTCAGTTGCACGTGGTGCTTTTCAGTCCAGCCAGGTTTTTAAGCTTCATTCCCACCTAGTTCCCGGATGCTGCTGTCATGTCAACTTGGGCCCCTTACATCACTATTGATATTATCACCAAGCAAACAGCCATCTGCTGCTGCTTTAGAGGGGAGAAAGCTATGCTTTAACTTCACAGCTCATTTGTATTTAATGGCTTATGGCTTATCTTGGTTTTCTGTTGCTATGACAAAACACCTGAGATGAACAAGTTTTGTTTTTGTTTTTGTTGTTTTTTTAAAAAAAGATATGCTTTGGCTCACAGTTTCAGAAGTTTCTATCCATGGTCATTGCTTCCACTGTTTGGGACCATGATAGGTATAACTGGAGGTTTCTTGTCCTGCCTGGTGCCACGGCTGCTTTAAAATACCACTTAGGTTGCAGTGCTAAGCTGCCAGGCAAGATATGCCCATTGATGCAGTATTGGTTGGACAGCCATAAGGGTAAACAACTGATTTTGTATTGACTTTGAGACTTGTTCCACAGGTAGAAATTAATACCTTGAATGCAAGTAAGTTTGATTAAAGATCCATGGCTTGGAAGTCATAGGTCCTACCTAGGGTAGAACCTAATGTTGTTGTATTAATAAATAGATTTGTTGCCAAAAAAAAAATACCACTTAGGGGCTTGATATTAATTATATAGTTTGACCTATTACCTCAGGCTTACTATTAACAGGTTCTTACAACTTAAATTAACCCGTTTTTATTAGTTTATATTTTACCACAAGGCTCGTGGCTTGTTACCTCACATCTTAACTCTCCTGTGGCGGCTGGCATCTCCCTTGACTCTGCCTTCTTTCTCCCTGTATCAGTTCGGCTTTTCTGCCTAGCTATATTCTGCCCTGTCATAGGCCAAAGCAGCTACTTTATTAACCAGTGGTAATAAAACATATCCACATAATACAGAAGGGCATCCCATATCAGATAGGAATCACAATGGGAGATTGATACAGTCTTGCTCCTTACTTTATGATAGCCAGGAAGCAAAACCAGGAAGCCAGGGTCCCGATATTCCCATGATATAGCATCATGGACTCAGTTTCATACATTGGGCCTCTGTCCCAGTAGTGCTGTAGGCTAGAAAATGTCCTTCAGTGGGACACTTCCCACTCAAACCTTAAACTGGCTTCTGTTGCCTGGTATAGTATCACATGCCTCCAATCTCAGCACTTAGGAGGCAGATGCAGACAGACCTCTGAGTTCAAGGCCCGTGTGGTCCACAAAATGAATTCCAGGAGAGTCAGGGCTATACAGAAAAACCCTGTCCTGAAGAAGAAGACAAAAAGATAACTTCTGTCCCTTCCCTGGATTCTGGATATTAGGACTACAGAGGCAATATAAATTTTTAGAAATAGATTGTATGTGTTTTAAATAGTAATGTACTTTTTACAAGTTATGTGTTTAAAGATTGGATTTAAAAAGTAAGTTTTAATCATGAAATTAGTGATAAATTTGTAATGACTCTAGGCAACATTGCTAAAAGCATCAAAAATACTTAATATTTTAAGGTATAGTCTAAATTTAAAATTTCAATGAAACTTATTTTTCTTCCTCTGAAGTCAAAATAGAATTTCACCTCTCCTTTTGTTAAGTTGTGTTTGCACACTCTCAAATCCTCAAATATGTGTGACACTGGTTTTCCCTTGTCTGCTTCTCTGCATCATGTCAGAGCTTAAGGGAAGACTCATCACACGAGATCATGAGCTAAGATTGGATGCTTGATGGACCTTGCTTGGTCTGTGCCTTGCCTCATCCAGTTGTGGGTCATTGGAGATGGATGCCCCCTACTGAGCATCTGTCCACTCCTGACAGCTTGGCCTTATTTTAGAACACTAACTATATTTTTCAATAAGACACAGTCTTTATGGGTCACATCCCATGCATGTACCCACACATTGTATATAGGCACATTTTATATAGGCATATTATTTTAAAATCACAGCACTTAACCCCGGGAAGTGTGTGTCTTCCACATGTGCATAAATTCCATGAGTAAATATGATCCAAGTCTCAGGTATTTGTATTGGTTCCTTTTTGTTGATGATGTTATTCCTTTTTAATTTTATTTATTTATTTATTTATCTTTTTGCCTGATTCACTGTAATTGAAGGTATTTACAGAATGCAATGTGCTATTTTGAAGCATGTAGACATGGACACTGTAAACTTACCAAATACATGTCTACCACCTTAAATACATACTGCCCCCTTCAGGCTATTTCAGTGTTATGGTGGTTCCTTTTGCTGGAAGTTAATACATTGGTAGGAGTCTTGTCAACCAAAGCTAAGAGAATTGGAGTGGGTCAGAGCTGTTGTGAGAGCCACAGAAGCACACTTGCTGCTCCTTTTCCTGGAGAAGAAATGAGAGATCATTGGCAGAGTTGTTAAGACTAAGAGCTTGTTATTCTATCCTTATTTCCAGTGTATGTTATTAGACTTGGGGATGCAAGAGGGGGGATACAATACCATACATGTACGTTGTCTTAAAATAGGATGTTTTAGAAAATTAATGTTGCCACAAAAATACTAGTGTCTTTGAATACTTCAAAAATATAAAAGAATGAGGTGGAAATAATCAAAGTGCAAAAGGAAACAATATTATTATGCTCTGAAGAAGGATGGCCCCCATTGACTCATTTGTTCAAAAGCTTCACAAAGGAAGTGGCACTATTAGTAGATGTGGCCTTCTTAAGAGTGTGTGTGGCCTTGTTGGAGGAAGTGTGTCACTGTGGGGGTGGGCTTTGAGGTCTCCTATGTTCAAGCTACACTCAGTGTCATAGTTCACTTCCTATTGCCTGCTTGTCAAGATGAGGAACTCCCAGCTCCTTCTCCAGCAGCACGCCTGCCGGAGCACCACCATGTCCCACCATGACAATAATGGACTCAACCTCTGAAACTGTAAGCCAACCCCAATTAAACGTTTTCCTTTATGAGAGTTGCTGAGGTTATGGTGTCTTTTTACAGCAATAGAAACCCTAATTAAGACAGCTATAGAATGAACAATGAATCAAAGCCTGAGGCTTTCAAGCAGCCCTTGAGATTCACAGATTCTTAGTGAGGCTGATCAAAGGGAAAGACCCATGGCTATAGAACAGTGTTAGAAATTAGGAAAGGACAGTTACAGCCAAGGGGCTTGCTGCATAGGGATATTCTGCACACATTTGGATGAGTGTGTGCATCCATTCTCTTTTAAAAATAGATACAGTACCAAATTGGCTAAGGAAAATAATTTTTTCGAGACAGGGTCTTTCTATGCAGGTAATAGAAATTACTAGAAATACTCTCAATGTGAAATGCTAAAAAAATGTGATGCTTAGCTAGATGAGAGAAATTGATAAGTCATACTCCCTTGTAAATTCGGACATACAATTCCTTAATAAATAAGTAGTGGTTAAAACACATAACTCTGAAGAGTTGAACATGTAGAATAAGCATGCTGTATACTAACCATGTAAACAAGCTCAATTCAAAATAGCTACTAAAGCCACTATCGATCTTAAAACAGAGGAAAATGTATGATTTTATTCCAAAAAAAGTATTAATGAGATATAAAGCTCATTAAAGATTTTCAAAGCCGTAGAAAACGCCAGAGAATGTTTCCTGCATCCTGCTATTAAAACGGCTATTAAAACATAATCAATGTTGAGGAAATATCAATACAAGAATGTACTTTGGTTGTATGCTATGCAAGCTGTTTTCTACACTAGATATGTTCTTAAGTATAAAATGTGTTGTAGCCGGGCGGTGGTGGCGCACGCCTTTAATCCCAGCACTCGGGAGGCCAGCCTGGTCTACAAGAGCTAGTGCCAGGACAGGCTCTAAAGCTACAGAGAAACCCTGTCTCGAAAAAACTAAAAAAAAAAAAAAAAAAAAAGTGTTGTAACAGAGAAGAGCCAACTTTCATTTTTTAAGATGATGGGGTCTTCTATTTGGAATCAAAGGTGAACAACAAGCTATTAGAATTAATAAATATTCGATCATATTGCCCAGGAATAAAATCAGTAGAAATAAGTGTTTTTTGTCAGAGACGGGAGCAGCACAGTAGAGGTGGGAGTGATCTCTGAGCAAAACCTCCACAATGAGGCTCCTCAATAAGTCCAGGAGTGAACTGATTCCACAGGAAGTGCAGAACCAGGAGGGGGAAGAGGAACGCAGCACAGGTCCCTTCTCGCTGCTCCTGTCGTCGTCAAGAACAACCGACGGGTGCTCGCTAACTGTCCCAACAAGAAGCTACTGGGACACTGCAGCCTGGTGCCAGAGAAGGTGGAGGAGGTGTGGGCTGATGTCCCCAGGCACAGCAAGGGCAAGTCCGAGCCTGTCAAGAAGGACTACTGCATCTTCAAGGTGTTCCTGCGCAGGCACTCAGTCATGGAGGTGCTGCGAAACCTGCTCACTGCGGGCAAATAGAGGCCTCATCCCTCTATGAGAATCTGTTCCCTGCCCTGCCCAGCCCTACCTAATGGGAGGGAAATAAAACACTGTGGGTTTTGTTTGAAAAAGAAAATATTATTGCCATAGTGGCTGGTATCATAAACCATCTCAAAAAAAGGCCTGCAAACACATTTATTTCCCAGACACATCTCTGGCACTCTCAGAATTAAACAGATAGCCTAACTTTTTGTTTTGTTTTGTTGTTTTGATTTGGTTTTTCGAGACAGGATTTTTCTGTGTATCAGCCCTAGCTATCTGGAACTCACTCTGTAGACCAAGCTGGGGTTGAATTCATCGAGATTCACCTGCCTCTGCCTCCCGAATCCTGAGATTAAAGGTGTGCGCCACCATGCCTGGCCTAACTCATTTTTAAGTACACCAGTTCTAAAGTTATTTTGTAAATTTAACAAAATCTGGCTCTTAAGAGTCAGAGGGAATACGTATTGCCTGTAATATTTTCACCTAAAGATCGCCTGCTGTGTGTGCGAGAAGAGCCGTGGTTCTTAGAGGAGAAGGAAAAAATAACGTGGAGACACTTTCCACACCAGGTCTCACAATATCCAGATTGCTCTTGGAGGCTCTGACGTTTCCCTTGGACCACTTTTCACCTTCGCCCACCAAGTGTGTTGTAAGCTGAGGACTAAGGCAGGATCTCCTGGAGTGGCGCTGACGCTGGAGTGTGTGCAGCCAGAACTCTTTCCTGTTTCTCTTAACTTCTACAGAGGCACAGTGAAGGGAAGACTGGCCCTGGCTGCTGTGGAGCAGGACGTATTTGCGGGGAGGGGGGGCCGCTTGCCCCCAAAGGAAGCAGAGAGTAGATCTGTTGATCCCAGAGGCATGGCACAAGAACTTTAGTTTCTCAGTAGTGCAGATCTCTCTTCTCCTGAGAGAGAAAGTATAAGGTAGGACAGCCTGGTAAATCTCACTGCTAAAACAAGAACCGATACTGTTGAAAGTGTCGCCCAGTTCAGAGAGTTTAGATAGGAACATAGCACCCACTGGAGAAGCTTAACCCATGCTCCTCCCACATTAAGGACGGTGAGCCCAGGCTACCCTGACAACACAGTAGAATAGCTTAAAGTGGGAGAGGTATTTTCCCTTACACCCCAGGTCTGAATTTCAATCTGTGTTGTTCAGTGGCTTTTATCTTCACAATTATCCTGGTCCACGCCACCAGGTCTGGGTTTTAGCTTGTGGGTGAGAGGTGGGAGAAAGGAGGAGATGCCTGCTGCCTTGAGGCTCTGACTCCAGGAAACAGGCATCTGGTGGAGTTTGTTGCTAAGAACTTGGTCACATCTGTCTGAAAATAATTCTGGAGAGTATGACCTAGTCAAACCACCACAGGTGAGGAGGGGAAGCTTCTGCTTTTGCCCCTGGACTTGGCATTGTGGCTAAGGAGGCCTTATGAACACCCCTGCAAACTATGTCAGGAGACCTACGTGAGGAAGCTCATGGGCACACAATAGTAATGGAAAAGAACAAAAAACACAAAACACAGGAAAGCACAAATGCCCAGACGCAGAACAGCAGAATTTATCAGGTTTACTCACACACAGGAACGAAAACAAAAAAATCAGTAGTCACAGTTGGGAGGGGGTCATACAAGATGCTTCTTGGTAGCATTAATGTTAGCCAGATGGTAGACACTTGAGTTCTTGCTCATATATACATTGTATATTCATGCGTACTTAACATCCAATGCAAAAGTGCAAGCTGAGTAAGTCTTACCTCCAATGATTTGGAACAGAAGTACTTTAAGCTTTAGACTTTGACTTCCTGCCGGCCTCTAAGCTATGAACGAGATGGACGTCTGGGGCATAGAACCCTTTTATGTTCCGTTCGCACATTGCTCTCATAGCCTGAAGGCAATTTCATTTGTAATTTAATTTTGTGCACTTGCGCCTTCTCTGTGATCTGACGGTAGGTGGAGAATTTCCAATTGTAGCACCATATCAATTCAGCAATCTTTGGATTAAAACACATAGGAGTTTAGATTGGGAATGGTTATCTCTATAAAATGACAGGTGCATTCCAGCGCACGTGTTTGTCTTGTAGGAATGAGGCACCCCTTTTGATGTGACTTTGAAGACATCTTCACAGGGTATCATGGGGTGAAGTGCCGACTTGAACATGGGTGGCCCCATCATGGATGGAGGTCCTGAATTGAATAAAAAGAAGGAAGTGAGGAGGCCGTGTAAACACAGGCGTTCTCTTTTCTCTGCTTCCTGGTTTATTGAGATGCAAGAGGAGTCCCCACTGCATGTCTCCACTTCCATGGAACCTGCTTTCATGACTTTGCTACCATGACAGCTCCATCCACAAACCAGGAAACAGAATGAATCCTTCCCCCTCTGAGTCGCTTTGCCAAGAATGTGGTCAGAGCAATGAAGGAAGTCATTAATACGCTGCCATTCCCGGATGGTCAAGTAGTAGGTACTGGTCCCCTGGTGAGAATTTTTCATTCAAGGGGTTCTTCAGAACAAAGGAAAATTGTAAAGAGGGGAGAGGAACAGAGGGAGGAAATGAGGAAGGAAAGGGAGGAAGGAAGGAAGGAAGGAAGGAAGGAAGAAAGGAAGGAAGGAAGGAA
Source organism: Microtus ochrogaster (assembly GCF_000317375.1). NCBI lineage: Eukaryota > Metazoa > Chordata > Mammalia > Rodentia > Cricetidae > Microtus > Microtus ochrogaster. The sequence goes on along the minus strand of NW_004949118.1, from coordinate 1,553,433 downwards.
GGAAGGGGAGGAAAGAATATCTCTTGGAAATTTTGATAATTAAATGTGATTACATTCAAGCTCCAAGTATACTAGCAAATGAGATTGCTAAAGTATCCTTTTGTGTGTTAAGCATGTATGCACAGTTGACTTTTCATATCTGTGGCTTCCACATCTATGAAGTCAACAATCCATGGGTTTAAACGTAGTTAAGTCTGCAGTGGGTGCATCTGTAGGGAAAATGCATGGAGTTTTCATTATCTCCTATATATGACAATATAACAGACATCTACACTGTATTTATGTTGTATTAAGTATTATAAATAATTTAGACAAGATTAAAATACATGAGAAAATATGCCTCGCATATATATAAATATTACATAATGTTTTGGAAGGAATTTGAGCATCTGCAGATTTAGGGCAGCTTTAGGGGCTTCTTAAGCCGAAACCCCAAGGGTAGTGTATGTGTTCACAAATGAATAAGCACTTATAAAGATACAGTATATTTATGTATATCAGATTTCTGTTCATCTATAAGTATGTATTTGCATTAGGAAACAGTAGAAAAATAAACAAGAAGCTAGTTAAACAGAATAACAGGGGACAATAAAGCCAGTGCTAGAAGCAAGACATTTAGTGTTCATCTTTTAATGTGGTTTTGATTTCTGTCAGCATATAAATGCACATCCTAGTTCTTATAGAAAAAGTAAATCTAAACAATCAATAAACAAAAACATATTTATATTTTCTAAGAAAGAAGAAGTTTCCTGGAAAAAGACAGATGAAAAATCCAGAATGCATAAAGGGGGGAAAAGTCTACACATTGATATCATCAACATTTCAAATCTCTACTATTTACAACCCACATAAATGCAGTTGAAAAACAAATTAACAACAGACCCAGGTGTTTGTAAATCATTCAAAGACACAGAACTATCAGCACCTGTAAGGAATCACTTTATGTAAATAAGGAAACAAATGATGTAACAACAAATTTGAGCAAAGTATATAAATAATTGCAAAGTGAAGAAAGAAATCCAGTTTGCAAGGGAGACTTTTGTTGACTGTTTGTTCTATACTTTTTAATTTTGGTAACATTTGATGATAGGCCGGGCGGTGGTGGCGCACGCCTTTAATCCCAGCACTCGGGAGGCAGAGGCAGATGGATCTCTGTGAGTTCGAGACCAGCCTGGTCTA
>NW_004949118.1:1540192-1552154 GCF_000317375.1 Microtus ochrogaster | reverse complement strand
AAAAAAAAAAAAAACCCAAAACATTTGATAATGTCTTACTACTAAAATTCAGTTATCTTGAAAAGAGAGAGAGAAAGATGAGAACAGACTGGCAGAAAAGAAGCCATGATACCTTCACTTGAAGCCCGGCCTCATCAATGAGGATGTAGGATAACTCCAGACTCAGAGACACCCAGCACAGACAGGACCATGAAGCTTTCAGGACTGACTCATGATGAGACAGATTGGAAGACATGGAGATGTTGAGATGTGCAGCTGCCCCCCTCAATTTAGCGGACAGAACCTCATAACTTGAGGTGGCCCATCAACATCTGTGACCCCTCTAATTATCCTCGTTCTTCAGATCTCTGTTCTTCCTGCTATTGATTCAAGCATTGAGGCGCTCGTTTATAAATACTTAAGAATGAATAGGCTTGCTTCTATTTCTTTCTCAATGAATGCAGTCGTAAGGATTACCAAGCTCATATAGTCCTTCTGTTCCCATTTCCCCTGATGTTCTTGGGCGTAGTTGTTGCGTTGTAGATGTGTCAGCTGTGGTTAGAGTCTCCATAGTTTCCTGCACTGTGACCAGATGTGGATTTCTGCAAGTCTGTATCCACTGTGAGAAGAAGCTCTTTGATGAGGTGAGAGCTTGGGTATGAGGATAAGTTTATAGAATGGAGTTAGAGACCATTCTTGTCTCTGAATGTGGCAGTAGTAGGTTTTCTTCTGAGATCCATGACCTCACCTGCTACTAATAGTTAGCGTGGTTTAGACTACCAGGCATGAATTCCCTGGTACCAGAACATCTACTGCTGTGAGACAGTATCTTTTCTATTTGAAAAAGAAGCTGCACCTGTGAAATCTCAAAAATAGCCACCTAAACATGATCTACAAAATGATGACATAAGTTGATAGTCCAACACTGATGGGGAAAATTTCACATGACCCCATATCTAGATGAATGGCCAGTAAGAGGAGAATCAATCCTATCTAAAGCTGAGCTCCCTGATAAATTATGAAATTCCACAAGGTCATCCTGTAACACATATACATACACTAAATAGGCCCGGTAGGTTCTGGAGGGATGTGAGTGTGTGTGTCTGTATGTGTGTGTGTAGCATGTCTCTGTGTTTGCATGTATATGTATTCATATACCACAATAATTTTAAAAGAAGTTACTAATTTTAGAAGTGGTATGTCTTTAGAAAGACTAGAATGATTTCTAACTGTTATCATGGTTTCTCTGTGGGTGCACATGTATGCATGTGTGTGTGTGTGTTTGTATATCACACAATTTTAAAAGAAGTTATTCATAAATGGAGACTGAGCTTTTGTATTCTGGCCACCCAAACCAGAATAATCACACACAAACAATATTAATTACAACACTGTTTGGCCAACAGCTCAGTGTTCCTAGCTACCTCTTACATCTTACATCTTAAAGTAACCCATTTCTGTAATTTTATATTTTACCACGAGGCTTGTGGTTTGTTACCTTGCATTTTGCTTCTTGGGTGGCTACATGGTGACTCCATGACTCTGCCTTTTTCTCCCTGCATTCAGTTTAGTTTTCCCACCTTGCTGTATTCTGTGCTGTCATAGGCCAAGGCAGCTTCTTCATTAACTAATGGTAATAAAATATATTCATAGCATACAGAGGGAAATCTCAAAACATCTCCACTTTTCTGCCTAAATAAAAAGGAAAGTTTTAACTCAGTAATTTGACATAGTAGAATTACATATTCAAAAAAGGTATCAAGCAAGAATTGTGGTTACAATATTCAGTCTCTTTGTACCTGGAAAAATTAAAGAAAATATTCTATCATCTATTTTATCTTTGTGAATCTAAAGTTTCATATCTAATTTTCTTTTATCATAACTAAACAAAGCTATAATTATAACTGTCTAGTCTTCAACTCCATAAAAAACTCCAAAGAATATATATAATATTACCCCCAAGTAAACAGGAAGTGCATTATAAGCAACTTCTAAAACTAGAATTGACATAGACACCTCGCTACCTGAACAGTCATCCAAAGTTCTTCTGTAGCATTAGGGCATCTATCTTCAGCCTACAGGCCCATAGTATCTGGCAGATTTTCCATGAAGCAGGAAATTTGAAAGACTATTTTGCCTATATTGGCAGTTTGTCAGTCACTTTCTTCTGTATCCTGAAGAATGTCTGGCAGACTCTTTTATGAAACAGGAACTCTGAAGGACCATCTCACCTTTAGGCAAGTTCAGCAGTCCTCTCTCTGTGGGTACTGCATGTCCAGTGAAGCAGTCCAGGCATAAGCAGTTTCTTGCCCAAATGGCTAATACACTCCATAGGAGCCTCTTTGATGCCTGTCATCCTCTTTGAAGTAATTGTGGCTGCCAGGAGCAGATGTGTTTCACTGTGAGAAAAGTCTAAGTTTTAAAACCTTTTAAATCCCATGTTCTGTAGTTCTTTGAAGTATTGAAGATTATCTATTTAACTGAAATATATCTAACTGTATATCTAGAAAACATAACTAACATGACTAGAAGTTTGATTATTATAGATGATTATCTATTAGTCTATTTCTTAATTATCTATTACATTTTAAATCAGTTGCATAAGCATAATACCTTAAACAAGACTAGAAATATATGTATATATATATGCATGTATATATAGTGTAACAAAATTGACCTTAAATTTGTATCCATAGACCAAAATCCATAACAATGTAAAGTATTCATTTCTGTATCATACCCCCTTTTTTATAGACAGTGATTGACTGTTAACATTAACCATTTCTACCCAATCCCTTTTAAATGAAAACAAACATTTATAAACCATCATTTTGGGAATGTTGGCATAGTTTTCTCCAAACTGCTTTCTACTGTTTGTTGGGTAAAGTATTTTTAGGATACACAGAGATCTTTGGCCGGGGGGGGGGGGGGGGGGAGTCTTGTTCCATTAAACCACATTAGCCTGGAAAGAATACACATATTCTCATCCTCTGTAAAAACAAAAGCAGAACTTTTTTTCCAAAGTAACATATCCTTAGGCTCAAATTTTGAAGTCAAGATGCCTTCAAAATATATATGTTAAAACCATATATATTTAGCCGCCCCCAGGATCAAATGTTTTTCAGCAGTTAACTCATTAACAGTCAAAAAATCCAAAGAAAACACAGTGAGATACACATAATCTAGAATTTCATTGTATTTTCCATCTTTTACTCTATTACTTTTTTATATTTATTTTATTATCTTTACTCCTTTAATCTATGAGTGACTGTACTCTTTCTTCTCTCTCTCGTAAGCCCGTGTACATTTATCCAACACCATGACCCATTTAGCAATCTTCTTTGTCTGAATCTGTCTTACTGTGTACCTGACCAGGAGAGTTTTTTTTTTTAATGCCAAGCAGCTTTGCCTTTTGGTCTGCTCCATCCAACATGGGGAAAGTATGTTCACCACTTCTGCATGCCATGCTCACCACCCAAGCTCCATGTACATAGTGGGTCTATGTCACAATTAAGGAACTTTGAACACCCTGCTCACAAACCCAATTTAAGTGCTCTGTAGCAGGACCTCCTGAAAGAACCAGAGCTTTTCATGCAATGAGTATGAATCAGGAAGCCATCTCTTAAAGAAGCAGTGTCTCTGCTTGTGGCCAGCAAACAAAGCCTATCTTAAAAAATGTGGTAACCAAGAAGCTGCAGTTGACTCCAGTTTTTGTGGATCTAGAAACTCTTTTTTAGGCTCTATGTGGTGTACCTTGCCTAACATTGGGCACCATTTTGTAAACAGAGACTGCTCTTTTCATTTCCCAGCTACCCAAATCAAATTATCCCAGAACAAACTATGTTAATTACAACACTGTCTGGTCAATGGCCGGGCAGTATTCCTAGCTACCTCTTACATCTTAAATTAACCCATTTATGTGATTTTATATTTTACCACAAGGCTTGTGGTTTGTTACCTCATATTCTTGGGCAGCTAAATGACTACTCTCTGACTCTGCCTTCTTTCCCCCCGCATTCAGTTTAGTTTTCCTGCCTAGATATATTCTGTCCTATCACAGGCCAGAGCAGCTTCTTTATTAACCAGTGGTAATAAAACATATTCATAGCTTATAGAGGGGACTGCCACAGCAGTTATTAATTTTAGAAGGTGTGGGGGAGGCACAAGAGGAAAAGGGAGGACCATAAAAAATATGAATACAATACAAATATAGGAAATTCTCAAAGATATTAATGTTTAAGTATTAATTTTTAAATTTTTAAGTAGTTATCAAGATCACCAAAGTTTTCACTTGCTTATAATAGAATAATCATTTCGTAGCCTCAAGTAAACTTTATCTGTCATGAGATATCCAATGAATCTCTGGATTTCTGAATATGGATGAGGCTACATTCTGTCTGCATATTTTCATACTATAAAGGGACAGCATTCTAAGAAAACACTTGACTCCAGCAAGGAAATAAGTGAAAATGATGTGTAGAATTCTGCTGAGAGGTTAATGTAGCTCGACAAACTGGGTATCAAAGACATCAGTTTCTTTAGGATTCAAACCTAGGTTAGCTTTACATATGTGGTCATTGCCTAGGAAAAAACATGTGTCCTGGAAGATTATTTAGCCTCTAATTTCAAGTACTAGATTCTGTGGGGGCAGCTCTGGTGTTGAAGCAATATATTGAGTTAAAATTTTATGAGGTTTTTCATTGCATGCCAGTTATTCTAAGTGCTGTCATTTCCACTGCAAACGTAGAAGATAGGCATGGATGGGGAAAGCACCTTAGAAGAGTTGAAATAATTTACAGAGCTGGCAGTTCAAACGAATGTGGCACCAACCCCAAGATGGCTTATAACAAACCCAGCTCCCTTAGGGCCTAGAGTTCATGTGTAGACTTCTCCCCCTGGTACATGCGAAAATCACTTTCCTTCTCTGAACATCACAGGCTCTTTGGTGTCATCAGCGCTGTGAATGCCTGCTGGGGGAACTTAAATCTGAGTTATCTTTTGTGTATCACATTGCTAGTTTCTTGTTTTTCTTGCCCCAACCATCCCTAATATTTTCCCCTACTTTTCATACTTCTGTATTTTGGTAATTATCTCCATTTCTTAGAATTAAAATATTGTACTTTCTCTTTCCGTCCTTGCCCACTGTTTGGTCTCTACGTCCTATGTGTTCTTTTTCTAACACATCTGCACCTCTCCTTTCCTTCTAAGTCCTTTTGCCATAAATGAACTGCAGTACAAACTTCTGATACATCTCATTAGGGAACAGTCATTTCCCAGTTAACCAACTCCATTTTGTCTTGGGTATTGTAGCCTTTTCTTATTATTTACATCACTAGGTGGCATAATAAGTATTTGCTGATGGATTTGCATTATGAAGGGAGAACCTTCTGACATGTTCCCTAACTTAAATACTCTGGGCTTCCTAGTGTTCTTGTTTCCTTTTGGTTTTTTTGGTTTTTCGAGACAGGGTTTCTCTGTGGCTTTGGAGCCTGTCCTGGAACTAGCTCTGTAGACCAGGCTGGTCTCGAACTCACAGAGATCCGCCTGCCTCTGCCTCCCGAGTGCTGGGATTAAAGGCGTGTGCCACCATCACCCGGCTTCCTTTTGGTTTTTGATACCAAGTCTGTAATAGCCATTGACTATATATTGAGCCTTGAAGTAATGCTAAGTGATTAATGTTGACATCTTCCTCTGTAGAAAAATGTGTCATTGTCTTTATTGATGCTGAGTGAGTTTTGATATATTGTGAGGAAATAGACCTATCTAAATTTTTTTGTTAAAATATTTAAAACTTCTGGTTTTTTTAAGCAAGAATAATGTCCTGTTTCATGCTTTAAAGGGGTATAAGCAGGAAATTTGTCAACGTATTGTTATCCTTAAACAGAGCTTCCCATAACCAACTCTTGAATTCTCTGTACATAAAAGGTATGCTGTTGTAACTTTGGGAAATAAGCATGTAAATCATTAAATTCCTGCCTGTGAGAAGCATGGCATCAGAGGAAGAGAGTCATCATATCTACTACATAAAGTATCGTATGTTTACACCACGTATCATATGATTACACCAAATGTCCTATGTTTTAGTGTTGTGAGATTGCAGCGCCTAGCATTGGGCAGTGGTATTTTGAAAGGTCAGGAGACCACATCATAATTGTAAGTAGCAGGCATCCTGGAAAAGGGAGAATGAAGATGACATTGTATAGATAGAAATAAGGGAGATGATTGGTGTTTACAGCAAGAAGGACTCCGGACAGAAAAGAGCAGAACATAGTCATGAGACAGCAAAAACCCTGCACAGTGGGCAATAAAGCAATAGATGGGAGGATGAAGTCTCATAACCTGTGTGAGGTATCTTGAGGTGGGATTCCAGTCTAATACAAAAGTCATTTATGTTTCATATTCACTATATGCACAGAGGCTAAAGGAAATTACATTTTTTACTCTATTTTTATTTGCATTTTAAGTGTGATCCATCATGCATATTTGTGTTTATATTTGCCCTTGTTGTGTCATGGGGACACTAAAAATATCTGGACTTTGAACAATTTGGGAGTCAGATTTTCAGATGCTCAACTTGTTCCAAAATTCTCTGAATATCAGAAAGGTTTGACCTGAATGCTTGTTTTTTAAAATGAGTGTTTAAAAGGTTTCTGTGTTTTTGAATAATGTTCTAGACACTTTTTGTTGCTGTGAAAAAAAAAATACCAGCACCAAAAGCAACTTAGAGTAGAGAGGGTTTAACTTCTGGCACCAGAGGCAAGTTAACAGTGACACAGAAGGCACGACAGCAGAGGCAGAGCGAAAAGTCCTCACATTCTCACACAGGAAGCCAAGAGAGCAGATTAGAAGTGGAGTGGGGCTGTCGTCTCCCAGCGAACACCCCCAGCAATGAACTTCCTCCAGATTCCATCTCTTCCCCAGCAGAGCCGCCACCTAAGGATGGAGCGCTCACGTAGGTGAGCCTGTCTGTCAGGAACATTTCCCCTTTAACCACCACAAGCAATGCAGTTGAAGGTCTATGTAAGAAGAATCCGTAGACAAAGCACAGAATGCGCTAGATTAGGGAGCAGAGTTCTCTAAGAGAATGATGATAGCAAGGGAACCAACTGGCGTGAAGTTGTGCCAGGCACTATTCTAAACTCTTTCATTAACTTCATTCACTTAATTTCACAAGTTTGTGGCGTGTCACTAAGTGATGTTTACTGAATTTTATATATAAGTAAACTGAAATACAGAAAAAGTAAATAAACCTTGTCAGTATTAATCAGAAATAACAAGGCAGGTTGGCATGCTAACCCATATAGTCTGAAGTTTCTACTTCAGCCAATCGTAGATTCTTAAAACCCTATTACACACCAGAATGAAGTTGGAGACTCTGCCCCTTTCAAGTTGTTTCCCACTGTGAGAGCTAAGTGGGCAGAGATAACAGCTTTCTAGAGCAACACGAAGGTGTTTCTTTACACACCATGGGTTAGTTGCCTTGGTTTTTCTCTGTTCAAGGATAAAAGGATTGAAAGTTGTGAAAGGGACAGAGTGCTTCAGCTGAAGATGAATTCATCTCTCCTCTGAAAGGACACTTCGCAGCACACACAGATGTGTAGGCTGTTTAGACATAATAGAAAAGTTCTTAAAGTTGTAATCATGTAATCAAAAATGTTTTATAGGTGACAGTAAACTAATAGGAATAAAATTTAACCTTCTCTACATTTCTATGACTTAACTTGATTATTTTCCAGAATACACATTCTCCATAAGGTAATAAAAGACCCAAATGTTTGTAGGTCAGTAATTGAAAAAAAAAGTTGAAAATTTAATTTCCTACATGAAACCCATTATATATATATACACATATACATACACACATCGTGAGAAATGTTAAGAATAGATGTATATAAATATATATGACATGAAAATACCATGCAAACACCAAGCAAAGGAAACCTGAATTGGTTATATAGGCATCAGGTGACACAGACTTCAGAATCAGAGAATTACCAGAGTTATACCAGGATTTTACCATAACGGCGTGAACGATTCCCCCAAGGCAAGTTGATGGAGGAAGGTCATTGGTTGATTTAATAAAGAAGCTGCTTGACCTGATAGGTTAGAACGTAAGTGGGAGGAGCAGAATGCTGGGCGGAAGAGGAAGTGAGGTCAGAGACTCGACAGCTCTCCTGAGGGGGCAGACGCCTCAGAGAGAGACGAGATACTCCACTCTAGCGGGCAGAGGCGAGAGCTCTGCTCTCTGAGGCACACGCGATGAAGCTCCGACCCAGGATGGACGTAGGCTAGAATCTTCCCGGTAAGCGCACCTTGGAGTGTGACACATATGATTGGAAATGGGTTAGTCCAGGTGCGAGAGTTAGCCGAGAAAAGGGCTAGAGCTAAAGAGTCAAGCAGTGATTGAAAGAATGCGGTTTGTGTGTTGTTATTTCCGGGCATAAGCTAGCCGTGCGGGCAGCGGGGTGCTGGGAAGGCAGCCCCGCCACTCATATTACTACAGCAAGTTAACAATTCTAAAGACGTATGCATCCAACAACCCATCCGCAGACAAATAAAGCAAAACCTGACAGAACCTAATAGAGTTAATAACAAATCCATGCTTATATTTAGGAATTCCAATACTTCTCTGCAAGTAGTTAATAGAACAAGACAGAAGTCAGCAAGAATATAGAAACATTACCACCACGGCAGTAACGCAACCTGACATTTACAGAACTCTCAACCCAGCAATAGTCTACCTGCTATTTCTGAGTGGGACAATCAACAGACATAAATCAGATCATGAACCACAAAATAAGCATTCGTGCATTTGAGATAATTAAGAACATACCCCATGATATTAAATCATTTAAAAAGAACAAATCCCTGAACGTTTTTAAGTTGAATAACTATGAACTGAAGTTCATAAAAAAATAAGTTGCCATGTACATTAAAATGTACATGATTACAACTTTAAGCTAAAATATATCGCGGGCTCTCTTCAGTGTCCCTCGTTGTCACTTATTGTTCACCTTCTGTATCTGAGCTAGAGCTTCTCGACTCTCAGGCAATACCTGTGGAATGTCTTCTTAGCAGACCTCTAGCTTCCGCCAACACCAGAGCCGAAGATGTGCTCAGATAGCATCTGAGAGCGTAGCAGAGTTCCCTTGTTTTCCTGTTAGCACCCCTGGTACTCCCAGCACTGTACTGGGTTCAGATATCATAGTTTTTGACTCTTTTGTTTTGTGCCTATAAAATGTTTCTTTGACCAATTCCACATTGAAAACCTGTTTGAAGTAGCCAAGTTCCTGTTCCTTGGCCAGGGCCATGTGTATCTGGCCCAGAGGAAAGGAATGAACAGAGTTGAGGATTCTGCCATCTCTACCTTTCAAATACACAGAAGCATAAATGGTCTTATTCCTGCCTCTGCCCAGTGTTCTCCAGCTCTCAGACACCACAACCACAACCAAGCAACTCTTATTTTAAAAAAGTATTTAATTGGAGGGTTGCTTACAGTTTTCAGAGATGTAGTCCATTATCATCATAGCAGGGAACATGGCTCCAGACACGGCAGGCATGGTACTGAAGAAGTAGTAGAGAGCTACATCCTAATCACAGTAGAGCAAGGGAGAAAACGTGGGCCTAGCGTGGACTTTTAAAATCCTCAGAGTCAGCCGGGCTGTGGTGGTACACACACTCCCAGCACTCAGGAGGCAGAAATTTACAGGGGGAGTCTCTGTAAATTCGAGGCCTACCTGGTCTACAAAGGGAGTTCCAGGACAGCCAGAGCTGTAACATAGAGAAACCCTGACTTGAAGAAACAAAAAATGGAAAAACAAAAACAAAACAAAAAAAAACAAACCTCAGAGCCCACTTCCAGTGACACCTCCTCCAATAAAGACACACTTCCTAATCCTTCTCAAATAGTACAAATTCCTGATGACTAAGCATTCAAATATATGGGTTTTGGGGAGCCATTCATATTCAGACAACACAAATAGTCGCATGTAGATGAGCTTCCCAAAGGAAGCAGAATCGACATAGTATAGAATCCTAACAAAAGTAGAAACACTTCCTGAAAAGCTGACAAGGAGGAAGGGAAGGTGAAAGGAAACCATAGCCTGACCACTTCAGATGGGTGGTCCAGACCCTGTATTACCTTCTGTGCTTGCCTAGGGATGGCCATCCATGTTTACAGTGTTAAAATCCATTCTGCTCTCCTGAGAGGCAAGGACTGAAGTTAAGGAGGGAAGCGCTGACAGCAAGCCCAGGGATCTGAACACATGAAAGGAGCACAGGCTTGTAGGGTTTCCAAGACAGACAGTGGCAGTGGGAAGCTTTTACTCTCGGGTAATTTCTGTCACTGAAACCTATTTCTTAAAAAAAAAAAAGACTGTCTACCAATTGCAGATTTACATCAGGTAAATCTGGTAGTCTTGCCCTAATACCCAAGTTCCTTCTTGTGGTAAAAGATGCTGCTTGGCTGCATAGCTGCTTATGATATAAAGCTGGGTTTGCTGAGTTAAACAAAGAAAACATTCTTCAATGAAGACAAAAGCTCCTCATTAGCGTGGAAGTGAATTAGCTGACGCGAATAATCATCACGTCTGGAAATAATCAGAACGGGGGGCTGCCCACATGGTTTTTTCTGTTTTGCTTTGTAAAGAGGCTGGCATTCAGGAAGATTTTGCTAACAAATATTGTCCCTCTCCATTTTCACATTCGCGTTTAGTTCTGCAATTCAGTTGCACAGAGACTGTGTGAGAGACCTACCGTAAAAATTTTCATATAGGAGAGAGAGAGCAAGCAGTATAGGCCCATCGGTGAGTGACCTGTGAGTGCAGAAAGCTTCCTCATTCATAGACTTGGAATTGGCAGGTGGACCATGTGATTAACCATTAACCACTAACCATCCTGAATTCAGTTGATGTCTGCATTTTGGGGACAGGTTCTTCTTCATTTGTAGTCAGTCATAATCAAGTTTTAGCTGGATGTGGTGGCTTACAACCTATAATTTCAAAACTTGGGAGGTAGAGGCAGGATCACCAGGAGTTCAGTGGCATCTTCTGTTGCATAGGGAGTTCCAACCTTGTGTGGAATACGTGAAACCTTGTCTCAATCCATCAAGAAAGGAAGGAAAGGAGGGAGCTGGAATGAGAAGAGATAAATAAGAATGAAGGAGAAGAAAAAGAAAGAAGGGAAGGAGAGAGAGAGTAGTGAGGGAGGTCTAAAAGACCTTTCTTCTGTTCTTTTAATATCCCTGAATCGGTCCAAAAATAAAACTGAAAACGATGGATTGACAGGATTGATGTACATACATATATGCACAGATCTTAAATGGCATGGCATCTCCATTAGAGATTAGGCCCAGAGAAATGTACACCATGTGTGTTTTATACTAAATTTGATGACAATTGGAAAATTATGGAGAAGGAGCATCTGCTAAAATACTGTGTTTGGGTGGTAGCTGCCAGGATGTGGGGCACTTAGAGGAATGGGTTGAGTCTTCTCTGCATCTCTGTATCTTCAGAGACGAGGATGCTCCTTCCTTCTGGGTAGAGGTTGGACTTCTCACGTGTGTCACTTGCTCTGTCCTGGGAACAGAGGGTGACAAATCAGAGCCTTCACTTCTGCATCTGTGTTAGGTGACTTGGGCTTAGATGCTCATAAATACTCATAAATACCTGTATCTGCAGCTAGTGCTAGAGTAGCTTTGAAACTGCCTGAAGTCTAAATTTTAATAACAGAAAAGGTATTAAACAGAATGTGATATAGAATCCATTTTCTTTAAAACCTTAGAATAAATTAAAATTAAAAAACCTTACAGTATTCAAGTTCATAGGACAAATGCTCAGTTCCCAGTGGAGAGAATATACGGCTAGAGAAGGAGGTGTGTTCATAGACAGGGGCAGTGGGGTCCATAGACAGCCAGGGGCAGTGGAGTCCATAGACAGACAGGGCAGTGGAGTCCATAGACAGACAGGGGCAGTGGAGTCCATAG
>NW_004949118.1:1478033-1539577 GCF_000317375.1 Microtus ochrogaster | reverse complement strand
AGACAGGGGCAGTGGAGTCCATAGACAGACAGGGGCAGTGGAGTCCATAGACAGACAGGGGCAGTGGATTCCATAGACAGACAGGGGCAGTGGAGTCTCGTATCTGCTGTGGTGACAACACACTGACTAAAAGAGAGGAGAGGGAAAGTGCTTTGAAATACACAGAGACACATCCATATACACATGTGCACGTGCATGTACGCGCGCGCGCACACACACACACACACACGCCAAATAAATACAGCAAATGCTTAAAGATGAAGGTGTAGCTCAGTGGTGGTAGATTAGCATCCAGTGTCAGATTAACATCCAGTGTCAGAATCAGTGGCTTCAGCATTGCCTCCAGAAAAAGACATGTTCAAAGGGCATTTGAGAAGATCAAGTATAGTGGTTGATGCCCTGTACTCAGTAAATTGTAGTGTCTTTCAATGTTCCCAAACACGTGTTTCCTCCATCTCAACAAAAGAGAGAAATTCCTGTAATTCCTGGTATCGTTGATCAGGTCTCATAACGAGTCACTGCGTAGTGTCGTGAAATGGACTTAAAAGTAAGGCCAGACTCCCTCAAAGCCTGTTTCACATAGGCAGAGCACCACAGTGCATCTATTTTTAGCTACAAAGAGGAACTTAGGTTCTGTTGCTCCCGTTTTTCAAATATCTAGCAAATGGAAGCATGGTGCCATAAAGTGTTTATGATTCAACACAATGGAATTTGAAATTTCCTTTAAAATTGGAAACAACCTAGCAAAGGGAGATAAGAAATGGTTCCTAGGAGGCTGACATTACTAACTTTATCTTGTCTCTGAGCATAACAAAGAATTGGATGGACACACACTGTGATGTTCTGAGTCAAAGCATCGCAGAAACGTATCATGAGAGGTGTGCCTTCCTGTTAAGGGCTTTGGAGCCACTGCCTCAAAAGACTGTGCAAGACTCATTTGAGGCAGCTACAGAATCCTTGCTCTATTTGGGGATTCGGTGATGTCAGAGATTCTGGAAGGGAACCAGAAATCTCATTGTTAGTAAGCCAAGGATTGTTACCTACAGTGAAGTTGCTTGGCCACACTCATGTTATCTCTTATCCATGTGGGAACAGATGGAAGCTGATGGGGGTGGTGAGTTCCCACAAATGCCAGGGACAGAACACAGCTTGGTTCTGCTGCTTTCTTCTCCCCTTAGCCAGACAGATCTATTTCTCACCTATAATTCTACTCCAAATGCATGATTTCTTCCACAACTACCCCAATACTAAACCTGGGTTTAGATAAAGTAAACCTTAAAAAGGTCACTTCCTTGATGCCCATGGCATGACCTTCACACTCAAATGCACACACATGCACATGCGCACAGAGACACGCTTACACAGACCATATATAGTAACTCAAATCTGTTCCATAAATTTTGTTTGCCTTGCATTGTATGTGGGAAACTGATACTCTGATCATTCCCTACTTGTGAGTCAACGTTGAATCCAGATACTGATGGTCTTTAGCTTTTCATACCACATTTATTTACCTAAGCTTTCTGAACAAGAACCATTAGAGAACAGGCAAAGATGCCTGTGGTGGTCCAGATGAGATGTCCCCCATGAGTAATGGTCATCTAAATGGTACTTAGTTGGTACTCTTTGGGGAAGATTCAGAGGTGTGGCCTTGATCGAGTAAGTGTATCCCTGGAGATGGGCTTCGCGGATTCAAAAATCATGTACTATTTATAATTCGTTCTCTGTCTCTTGTTTGTGGCTCAACATCTGAGCTCTCATCTTCCAGCTCCATCTCCCATGTCTGCTGTCTGCTGTCCCCACCATTATAGACCCTAACCCTCTGGAACCATAAGCCCAAAATAAATTTCTTCTATAAGTTGCCTTGGTCATGGAGTTTTCTCACACTTCAATAGGTTTCGAAAAGTAATTGATATATTGAAGAATATAATGCCATAAAATTGAGAGCTGCAATCTATTCTATAGTGATATTTATTTGTGTTTTAATAAATAAAGCTTGCCTAAAGGCCAGAAGAGCAAAGCTAAGCCACTAGAGGTCAGGCATGGTGGCACACACCTTCAATCCCAGGATTTGGAAGATAGAGGCAGATGGATCTCTGTGAGTTTAAGGCCACCCTGGGCTACACAGAACAATGCTGAAACAAATGCAGGTGTTGGTAGTTCATGCCTTTAATTCCAGTACTAAAGAGAATATAAAATGGGAGGAGAGAGGCTTAGCTGGCTTGGTATGCAGTCACCCAGCCTTGGTAGAGACTTCTCTAGAACTTGGCTGCTTTGCTTTTCTGGTTTTCAGGTTAAACCCCAATTTCTTTCTCTGGGTTTTAATTGTTCATGCTACACTATTCCATGTATAAATAGTCTGGACTTTTTATGTCATTATCTGAATTTAATAAACTTAGATATGGCAAGGCTGTGTTACCTAAAAGTCCTCGGTTTCCAAGGAAACATGAATCTATGTGCATCCCCATCCATGCTGCCCACCTCCCTCTCTTTTGGCCTCCATTCTTCCCCACAAGAAATGCTGAGGACCAGGTGTGCAACTGCGAAGCTATTTCTGGGACAGGTAGCCTTGCTGGGTGAGCCCGTGGTGCCTACTCTTAACATCTGTGTTTATACGCCACTTTATATGCTGTTTCTTTTCATCTGGAACCATTTCCGAAGAGCTCATCCCATCCACTGTATGAAGCACCTAGTGCCAGGCTTCTCACTTACCCTTTCCACTACCCTGGGGGTTGTCAACCATCTCTTCATGTGAGCACGTTGAGTAGCCATTAGAAATAGCAGTGTACGGGTCCATTCCTGGCTTTTAGAGTGGGATTAAAGGCTGATGGTTTTGTGTTTGGCCATCGTCCTTTTTTTGGTGCTGAATTAAATAAGGCCTCACACATGCCGGGCAAACTCCTACTGAGCTTCATCCCCAGATCTCTTTCAATTATCCCCATCTAAATATAAATACATAGAGCTTCCCGAGAGGCAGAGGCTCTGATGTGTACAGACCCGTACAGCAAATCAATTCCTCTAGTTTTAGGCAATTTTGGTCCTGCCTGTCTTAGTTATTGGAAGCTTTAATGTCATATGTTTTTTGTTTTTATTTTTTACTCTTTATTTTTTTGGCTTTTTGTGGGGAGGCTTCCATCCAGCTTCCAAATAAATACATGGAGGCTTATTCTTAGTTATAAATGCCCAACCTTAGGTTGCCTTGTTTCTAGCCAGCTTTTCTTAAATTATCTAATCTACCTTTTGTCTCTGAGCTTTTTTTCTTCATATATATATATATATATAAAAACTTTCACTCTTACTCCATGGTTGGCTGGGTGGCTGGGTGACTGGCCCCTAGAGTCCTCTTCTCTTGCTCTTCCTCATGTCTCCTTCTATTTATTCTCTCTGCCTGCCAGCCAGCCTTGCCCATCCTTGCTCCTGCCTCGCTATTGGCCATTCAACTCTTTATTAGACCAATCAGATGTTTTAGGCAGGCAAAGTAACACAGCTTTACAGAGTTAAACAAATGCAACATAAAAGCATGCAACACATCTTTGTACCATTAAAACAAATGTTCCACAGCATAAACTAATGTAAATCATCTTAAAATAATATTCTACAACATATGTTTGTTTAATTTTAGTGATTTTTTTGGAATGATATATAAGTAGGCTAGTTTGGAGTACATCCTAACTCTGTCACGTCTCTGAATTTTTAAGAATGATGGTTCAGGATTTGTGTACGGAAGCATGATAACCTTGGCTGTCACTCTCAGGGATGACATCAGCCTCCTTGAAATAAGGTCTCTCATTGGCCTAGAGCACATCCATTCCGCTAAACTAGCTGGCCAATAAGTCCTAGATCTCTTCCTTTCTCTGCTTCTCCAGTGCTGGGCTTATAAGCACTAACCACCCTATGGAACATTTTTATGTGGGTTTTGGGGATCAAACTCAGGTCCTCGTGTTTGAAAGGCAAGTGCTTTCCAGACAGAACCACCTCCTACCCTGAAGCCCTACTGGTGCCCTTCAACGGGAAAGAATTCGGTTTGTTAGGAAGCCTGTGTGTACTTTTCTTTCTTGTGCCTGTGAGACCTCTGCTGACACAGCCTGCGGGAAGAGACGTCTGTTCTGGCTCGCAGCTCCAGGTCACAGTCCATCCCTACTGGGGAAGAAAGGCAGTGGGAACTTGAAGTAGCTAGTCTGATTCACAGTCAAAAGCAAAAAGAGATCAGCAGATCCCTCCCCTGAGAACTCAGGGAACCCCAGGGAAGAGGAGGCAGGAGTAGGGGGACAGGATGGATGATACAACTAAACAAAGCTCATATGAACTCACAGAGACTGAGACAGCCGTCACGGGTCTGCATGGGTCTGCACCAGGTCCTCTGTGCACATATTATAGCTTTAAGTTCAGTACTTTCACGAGACTCCTGCATGTGTGGATGAGAGGGTCTCTGATTCTTGTGCCTTCTCTTGGGGCTCTTATTTTTCTGTTGGTTTGTCTTGTTCAATTTTTTTTAACATTATTATATTTTATTTTGTTACGTTTGGCGGTTATCTCTTAGAAGCCTGTCCTTATCTAACGAGAGACAGAAAGAGAGTGGATGTGGATTGGAAGGGAGGTGGGGAGGAGCTGGGAGGAGGAGAGAGAGAGGGGAATCTGTATTCAGATTATATTGTCTGAAGATAGAATCTGTGCTTAATAAAAGGGGAAAGAATATTGTTTTATAAAATTCAAAGAGAGAGAGAATGCATCCATGCTTACTACTGTCCAGCTAGCTTCCTCTGGTTTAAGACTGTCCAGGACCCAAAGCCAGGGAATGGTGCCACCACAAAAGGCAAGTCTTTCCACCCCAGTGATCAGAATCAAAGACAATTCCCCATTGACTGACCAACGCCAAAATTGTTGAGGACTAGGGATCCCTCATTGAGACTCTCTAGGGTGATTCTAGATTTCAGCTTTACAACTTAAAGTCACCATCACACCGCACACCCAGAGTAGCATCTGGCTTCTCAGGAACTCGAAAAACTGTCTAACCTTGAAAACACCATGAAATTTTCAAGCACTCAACCTTTTGACCTCTATGTGTGGACCATAGGCCCACTCTTCACACATGGCCCGTTTAGACTCCTGTTATGTAATGTGGTCCTCCATATGGTTCAGAACTATGAATACCAGATGCTTTCTGCACCAGTGCCTAAAGATTATGGCAGGTAGTTTAAATTTACATAGGACTTTGGGACTTACGCACTTTACCTGGAATCTTTGTTAAGATTTAGGAAGCTCGGTATGGGGGAATGATTTCAAACGTGGCTGTTCTTTGTAGTAGTAAGAGTTGCTGGGCTGCTGGCTAGCTTATGCCTGAAATAACAACACACAAACTGTATTCATTTAAACACTGCTTGGCCCATTTCTATCTAGCCTCTTCTAGGCTAATTCTTGCACCTGGACTAGCCCATTTCTAATTATCTGTGTAGCCCACGAGGTGACTTACCAGGGAGAGTCTAGCCTACGTCCATCCTGGGTCGGAGCTTCATCGTGTGTGTCTGCCCGGGAGCGGGGCATGGCATCTCTCTGCGCTCACTTCCTCTTCCTCCCAGCCTTCTGTTCTGTTTACTCCCCCACCTATGTTTTAACCTATGAGGGCTAGCCAAGCAGTTTTTTTATTGCCTAACCAATGAAATCAGCAGATTGATATATGACACTCCCACATCAGTTCTTCACACAGAATACTTCAGAATGCCTTTATTTTCTCTTCCTCTCTCTCTGACTCTGATGCCTCTGTCCTCTTTCTCTCTGTGTGTATATGTATATATGTATTACATACACACAACACGAGAGAGAAAGAGAGAGAGACAGAGAGACAGAGGGACGGAGGGAGTTAGTTCACTGGATATTTAACTCTTATGAAATCCATCCCTTAATATACTTAAGTTAATTGTGCTTTTTATGACCGATTACTATAATGGCTAAAAATCTGACCTTTTAACCAGGACTACTGTGTAGCAGGGGTGGAGCTAATCTATTCATGTATTAATGCAATTAATTCTTGCTGGAAATCTCCCAAACGAAGTGGTCACTGTCCTCCCCTCACATGGGGTTTAAATGACAACACGTGCTTCAGTAAAAACGGGCTCCAGATACAGGGCACAAACACTTCATTTTCCAAACTGTGGATTCTTGTGCGTTGGAGTTTTCTTCTGAATTTTTCATTACTTCATTGCCTTTATTTCTATAAATTATAGATGTGTTTTGAGTGCCTTGGTAAATGAAGATTTTTATTGTGTCTTTGTTACATCTCATTCAACCAAGCTTATGCCACATTCAGTTGAACTTACCAATTACCACGAGCTCTTTTTTTTACACATAAAAGTTTTTAATAAAATACAATATATAGTGTGTCTCTAAGGAGACCATTAAAAATGACATATCCTGGGAGAAGTCTAGTGAGCTGGCAATGGGGGAAAAAATACAAGTTCCTTGCTCTACTCATTTTGAGAAGATGCTGGAGGCAAGAGGGCTGTCTGTAGGATGGTGAGGGAGGAGAGACTTCTCAGAAAGCAGAGCACTGGAAATCCAGTAGGCATGGAGAGAGAGGAACCGAAGGACAGAAACAGGAGATATAAGTTCAGGAGCGCCAAGTAACCCAAGAGCTCTGCTAGGTTTCAAAGCTAGATTCTGATTTAACATCGGAACTTTGGTTCTTTAAATAATCAGCGTGTGGCCTAGAGAGCAGGGTAAACTCAAGTCACAGTAAACACAGCCGAATGATGCACAGCTCTCACGTGAGTCACCGTGCTTGACAGTCTCAGAGAAGAAATAGTAAGGTTGTCTCACACCCTGCCGTATCAGCTCTCAGATTCCCGAGAACTCAAGAGAGTCCCATGCTTGTTGTTTTCTGGCAGGTGGAAGCTAGACGGGGCAAGTTGCACCTGCGGTTTGATCAGTGAGGTCTTCTCACCCTTTCTTTTATATGATCAGTGTAGTTAAATTAATGGGAGTCCGGCCTCATTTTTCCTCCTAAGTGTAGCCATAGGGAGGGACAGGTGCATGCAAGCCTTTCAGCATGGACAGTCCCAGCGTTTTCTGTTACAGGTGCTTGAGGGGATTTCACTTTACTGTGTTTTGTAAGAAGAAGAGAAAACATTTTTCACTTGCTTCTTAGCTCCTTCTTCCTTTCATTTTTTTTTCCTTAACAGTAAAGGCAGGTAAGCCCTGTTCATACCAGAGAACTGCAGCTAGTGATCATTATCGGGGTGTTCAGGGATTTTTCTGCTATTACTCAACACCATATGGCTTTAAAACAAGAAATATAATCTGGAGAAACTATTTATTATATTATAAATAATATAATATTATTATTATTATACCATAATGACACTAAGAAAGCTGTTTAATGTCAGTGGGAGTAGAATTTCCATTAGTAAATTTTGATCATTCTCCAATGGAAAGTTCCAGTTATTTTATTGTCAAGAAAATTAATGATACCAAGGCTGTGACCTTCAGAAGGTTAGATCCATGGAAACACAGGAAATAGTCTGAGCATAGCAACAGTTTCTTTCGGAGTGACTGGGAGTTTTACTCTTCTGACTGGTGCCATGCGTGTCAGGAGTGATTGCCTCCAGCTATTCAGCGAACGCTTTCTGAGAGCTGTGTGCAGAGCAAAGCTGCCTCCATGCCCTAGAGAAGATGCGCATGGACAGCTAGCTACAGGACAAAAGAGAAGAACAAGTGTGACGATACAGACAGCTCTGCGTGACAGTTTCAGAAAACCGCACATCGCAGTTATTCCGTTACGGATGGAGAGTGGCGATTTAGTTTGATGATTTTAGATTAGCAGTGCTGTACCACTTTGAATAAAATGCTTTCTGAAATTCCTTCAGATTTGGTGTAATATCAGGAGTTGAACTTCGTCTCCACTGTGCATCTTAACCATTTCCTAACTTTCAACAATCTACTTGGTTTCCAGAATCAAGACTGACAGTAAAATTACTTCCTGGGGGTTGTATTGAAATTTCGGAGGCCTCATCATCCTGAGTGGTATCATCCAGTAGCAGATTTTTTTTTCGATATAACAGATTGGTCCTCCCTTCTTCCTTCTAAATCATGCAGGCAGCCATTTCCCTTGAAATGTAAGTCAGGAAACCTTCCTGCACCCTTGGAGCCTTGACCACATGCTTACCTGAAGTGTGAGAGGTGCAGAGATTCTTAAAATATTGTATCCATCCAAGAACCTACCAACAAAATGTGATCCCTGCACAGAGATGAACATGTGCACGCCCCTGGTGTTCCATCCACCTTTACCAGCTCCCAAAATAAAGGGCTTTATTGTACAGGAAGTACTTTCTCATAAACCTCACTCATATTTTTTAATAAATATTTAAACTTCTTATTCCCTTCCTTGAAGTTGGATTATCTGTCCACAAGTAAGTCACGACAAGTGTTGATGTCTTGTCGTTTTCCGTGTGCTTTTGTTGGGAACACAACCTCGTTTCACTCCTTTGACCTTCGTTTGGGCTCCCAAAGTCTTCCTGAGTTAGCTGACTGTGTTGTTTGATTTGTAAGCTAAGAAAAATCTGTGCTATGAATGATCAGAGTTTTGTCTGCTCCATTCACTGATAATTTCCAACACGAAGTGGCTGCTGGAGTCTAAGGCTTATAATAATATAGTCATAGATGAAGAAAGTCTTTCCTGCTTTTTACTAACCAGCTCATGCTGGAAAAAAATTTTTCCTAGGAAATTACTGGAAATTTTATCTACTTAGTTCACTGTGTAAATAACCTCCTTGGCCAGGCAGTGGTGGCGCACGCCTTTAATCCCAGCACTTGGGAGCAGAGGCAGGTGGATCTCTGTGAGTTTGTTTCCAATCTGGTCTACAGAGTGAGTTTCGGAACATCAATGCCATATAGTAAGACCCTTCCTCACAAAACCACAAAATAAAATGAAATTAAGACTCTCTTTGCTTAGGTATTGTTTCTGAAAGAAGGTCATTTCCAACTCGCTCCACACTGAAACATATCAGTGGGGTTTTCAGATGTGCTTTTATGTCTTTGGTCCTCCATTATCCCCAGAGAGCCATGTGACATTTTTTTTAGAATAGGAAACTACAGTTATGGGGATCTAGGACACTTGTCTGTGGTCACCATTCTTCACAGGGGATAGAGATTTTGAACAGAAACATCTTTAGGACAGCACATCTCCAATTCTGTGACTATATGTAACTGACTCGCATTCTCTAACTCTGGTCCCTTCTCTATGAGATCAAAATATATAATAAAACCTCTCTCAGAAGCCTATTGAGTTAGATGAGTTAATTTTTACCTATAATCTTGAGCAGTTGAATCAGCTATAAAAATAATAGTGTTGGTAGTGCTGAAAAAGTGCCTATGATTTATAATATGATTAACACAGAAAGTGATCAGGGAAAGTTCAGAGAAAGAATGTCTCACCACTCCCAGCTGTCACACTTCAATACAGGCAGTCAAGGACTCCTTCTGTGTGCCACCAGACAGTGAAGCTCCTTAGAATTCTTGAAAGGCTCTTGTTAATGAAATGCTCAACAACCTTAGCCATGAAAGAAATGCAAATCTTGAGATTCCATCAACACCTGTAAGAATGGCCAGGATTAAAAACACTGAAGACAACTTATGCTGGAGAGGTTGTGGGAAAAGGGAACACTTCTGCATTGCTGGTGGGAATGCAAGCTGGTACAGCTCTTTTGGATGTCAGTGTGGAGATT
The DNA here is from genome assembly GCF_000317375.1 of Microtus ochrogaster. NCBI lineage: Eukaryota > Metazoa > Chordata > Mammalia > Rodentia > Cricetidae > Microtus > Microtus ochrogaster. Next base: position 1,529,861 of record NW_004949118.1, on the reverse strand, counting down.
TCTCAGAAAATTAGGAAAGAACCTTTTTCAATACCCAGTAATGCCACTTTTGGGCATATATCCAAAGGATGCTCAATCATACCCTAAGGACATATGCTCAGGTATGTTCATAGCAGCTTTGTTTGTCATAGCCAGAATCTGTAAACAATCTCAGTGCCCCTCTACTGAAGAATAGATAAAGAAAATTTGGTACATTCACACAATGGAGTACTACACGGCAGAAATAAATAATAACATCTTGGAATTTGCAGGTAAATGAATGGATCTAAAAAACATTATATTTAGTATGGTAACCCAGACCCAGAAAGACAAATATCATATGTACTCAATCATAAGTGGCTTTTAGACATAAAGAAAAAAAAAAGGCTACAATTCACAACCACATAGAAGCAGGTGGATCTCTGTGAGTTTAAGGTCAGCCTGATTTACATAGTGAGTGTCCTAGCAGCCACAGCTGTATAGCGAGGCCCTCTTTCCAAAAAGCTTTCACATTGCTTTAAGTTAGAAGGGCCTGGAAGACAAATCTCAGTTGAATGGAGATGAGAGGTACTACAACCTCAGTCATTCCCGATCTGATGCAAGGCTGATTTTTGACGATTCATCTCTTTTTTTTTTTTTCATCTTATGAGACAGGACCCCAGTGTGTAGTAACTTTCCACCATCCGTTCCCATCTTCCCAGCATTCCTCTGCTCTAATTTAACAAGGAAGGCAAGAATGTTCTGTCCCCTGGTGTCGTCTGTATCTAAAGAAAGGCCATTAGGAATAGCACCTCACATTGTGATGTCTGCAACTACCCTCAACCTTCATCCACAGCCAGTCTTTCATTTTTGTGTGTCTTTGCTACTATTGACACCAAGTTCCTTGAAAAACCTAGATTGCTTGTCACTAGCTGTGAGTGAAAGTTAGGTTTTATTTTTCTGTTTACTATCCACTTTGGGGAAATGAGAAAATATTTCATAGCTATCATATAATATTTTGGAAGTGGTATTATATAAGACACTCATCTTTGTAAGTAGTTTTCATGTAAATTCTCTGCACCTAGATTTCCCAAAGCGGAACCTCTCCTTTCAGAGATTGATTTGTTATGAACAAGTGGTTTGCAAGACAGGACTGCAGAAGTCTGATATTTAGTTGCAAAAGAAATAAGGATAGAAAATAGAGTTAATCTTTTTTTTTTTGAAAATCAAGCTTGAATCAAAAGCAATAGATGCTAATGTTCTGAAATATTAGGACCGTAAGTTATGATTTACATGAAACTCACTGGCATGGTTATCAGTCAGGAGCTCCCAAGAAGCAAATAAAGAGATAAATTGATCAGCCTTGCTTGTACTTTACAAAACAGGTTCTCCAATCTACAGTACACAGCGTTCTGTATGGCTGGAATAGATATGTAAGATGCCTCAATTCCCCCTCTTAATGATCTTCCATCTATTCAAGATATACTCTTCAGGTAATTAGTGTGAACCAAGTACTTTACACGCCACATGCTGCTGATGATTTTGAGATAAAAATGCCTTCACGGTGGAAGGGCTGAAGTTCTATTTTGTAAGCGCAGTCAGTCGGGTGTGCTGTTTGCCAGGTGATTGAGATAGTCTCACAGCAATCACACAGTGTAAATATCACCAGCTCTCCAAAGGTGTTGGAGGCCATGCATGAGATGCAAAACTAACCCCGACTCCAGAACTCACATCCTTACCCACATAGCTCTCCAGTGTTCACTCTGCCACGACTCCAGAACTCCCATCCTTACCCACATAGCTCTTCTGTGTTCATCTGTGCTAAAAACATGTAAGATGACAAGCTGGCAAGAAGCTCACTTCCTCTCTCGTCTTTGCTTTTTTTTTTAACATGTAAAATTGTAAATGTATTAGCAACAAGGGACCTTATCAGTTCTCTGTTTGATGTGTCTCCTGTTGTTTTAAATATGCACAGCAGATGGTGCTATAGAGCAAGAACCAATAGCCTAGCTCCTTCCCTACAGGCCGTGATTACATAAATAATAATTCTTTTTAATTGATGTTGCTATTACACACTCACTACAAAATTCTTCTCCATTAATGTGAACTGTAAAGATTGTAATCATATTCGTTAACAAATGTGATCGAGCATCATTTATCACTATCTCCAAATCATCTCACGATACTGTTACTCTTAAATCTGAAAATCAGAAGATTAAAATCCTTATTTAAAAGCATGAACAGTGTTTGTAGAGATGGCTCAACAGTTAAGAGTATGACATTGTTCCTCCAGAAGACCAAAGTTAAGACCCAGCATCCATGACAGTTGGCTTATAACCACCTATGACTCCTACTCCGGCTTTGTCTGATGCTTCTGACCTCCATTGGCACAAAAATTAAATAAATATGCAAAAATATGTATACGAACATTCATACAAATGCATAGCATTTCTATAGTATATGTTATATGTAATATACATAAATATATACCACAATATGTAATTTTAAATGTAAGCCAAAACACAAAAATACCATTGACTAATCCACTATTTATTAAGCATCTACTGACTGGAAAACTTTTATAAGCCTACAGGAACAATCAAACAATCCTGCCCTCTTGGAGCCTATGTTCCATTTAGAAAACCAATTTTCATATAGACATAATTTTCATAGTGTGTCAGATAGAGTAACATGGAGATAAGTATGCTGTTGTGGAAAGAACATATATAAAGGACATATATGTAGGTACTGTTTGATACAATTATTTAATTAAAATGAAAATCAATTATGGAAACATATGAGGCAGAATCTCTATTAAATTGTGTGATGACAGTGAACTTCATAGAATATCAAATCAAGAGGAGCAAAATGCTGACATGCTCATACTGAACTACGAGAACCTGGGTAAGTTTGATATCCTTGAGAGTATTTCAGGTGTGAGAAACTGTAAGAAAGGACTAGATTTGAAAATGAATTTGTAAAAGCCTCGCTTTTCTGAAATGGTTTTCAGATAAACAAACCCATTCTAATTCCGCATATAGTCTTAATCAATCAGATAAAAGTCTTCCCATTGTTTCATCTTGATACACATAGTTCTTCCAGAACAGTAAAGGCAAACCCAGCCCCTCCCAGACTATGGCGAATGCCAGTGTTGGACACTAGCAGGAGAGTGAATGGCGCAGTTCCGGTGACATTGCAGTGCAGCCCATGCTTGGCTGTTCCACACCCCAGCCCAGCCCTTTAATGCCGTCCCTGTAAAATTCTGTTCTTATAGTTATGTATACTACCTGGAGACTTCTTTTCTGATGCCGGTCATTCACATTATACTAACTTGTTCCCTGTTTGTTTTTTAGTTGATTTATGGTGAGTCCTTCCAAGGAAATGTACATATTCACAAATTATCTCTGTCTCTTTCTGTCTCTCTCTCTGTCTCTCTCTCTCTCTCTCATACACACACACACACACACACACACACACACACACACACACACTCCTGTGTGTACCTACATATGGATCTTCTTCTGGCAGGAGAGTAGCTGTCTAGGGGCTATGTGTTGGTCAGTCTAGTTCCGGCTTCCCGTTAATCTCTTTAATGCTTAATCTCATCTTCAGCATGTCCTTCTTTACAAACTAGAATTAGCATAGCACGTGAATATAGGTCTACCTTCAGTATGAAAACAATCAATCTTCTCTTTTCCCTCTTCTTTTCATCAGTCTTTGACATTGAATCAGCCCCTAGCAGCAGGCATGATAATGATGCATTTAACTGCATGTCTCAACTACTAGTATTAATTACATTGTCATATGTAAAAAAGTTGAGACATTTAACCAGCATTCCTGATGGCATTAAGGACACTTGAGTAGCACACACATATCTTATCACCCTGCAACTACCTAAGAGCCGTTCACCAAATATTCCCAGCTCTCCCTCAAAGCACACAGTAGAATACTCCCAGTGCCCTTTAAATAATTCTAACCACATAATTTGGATATTGGATTATTCTATTGGTCCAGGAAATATGACCCAAAGCCTCTTGCGTTTGCTGAGCAGAAACATGAGTAACCAGTATGCAGTCCTGGACTCTTGTCCATCCTATGAAAAACTTGGAAAAACTCATTCTGATGAAGCCTATCTGCCTGCATTCCATGACTCACCGACCATTTCTTCTCACCAGCTTCACTGATCATGTATTGTGATCAGAGACCAGACTTATCCCTGGTCCCTGGGATGTTTGGATTTATTTTGCCAGCACTTGTTAGTTTTTATTTCCCACTAACAAGTTCCAAATCAACATTCTGTTCTCAATGTCCATAAATGAATACCTCAGAATAAACTCATAAAGTTCCATCCAAGTCAAGTGCCTACCACATCAACATAAAAAGTTTTTCTCTTACCCATTCAAAGAGTGTGTGTTTTCCAAATCCAATCCCCAAATGTTTGTTTTCCTTGAGTAAAGCATAATTAAAATGTAATAAAAGTAGAAATAGTCTAATGGATTTGATCTACCTCTTTATCACTGAGCCACACTGTAAATGTTATGGCCCATGGACAATATGGTGTTGCTTGAGGACTTGGAACATGCTGGAGCATGCTTGGCTGCTTTGTCCCTTCCTTGTAGTGCATGGGACAGTTGGAGAGTGGAGTTGCAGAGAACTTTCCGTTTATTAATTCGAATGTTTTTTACTCTTGTTGAGGTGTGATTTCTCTCCTCTTTGTCCCGCTGTGCTTGCCAGTGTGGAGTCAGGGTTTATACTCATGGAATGTCTACTGTTGTTCTCGGAGGCTCCTACCCGAACTGTGATTAAGTGCCCACGCTTGAGTTACTCTTTCATCTTTGAAGAAATATACACTCATTAAATATAGATCAATGACTTAATTTCCCATCTGGAGAAGTTTTCAATTAAAATTTCTTTTGGGGGGGGGGACTGATTTTAAAAGAGTCCATATTATTAGATATTTTATGGATTTTTTTTTCTTCCTTATCAATGCAGCATCCTTCATGGGACTTAACCAGTTCATGATATTACTACTCAGAACAGCCCCAAACAGCAGATACATAATTTCAGAGAGCAAGTGAGAGACACTAGGCAAAGATGCTCCATTATGTAAAAGTATCAGGCAAAACCAATTGACGGTGATATAGAACTAACGAAGGGATGGCCACCACTTCCTTTAGACATATCTCCGTGGTTATCAGGGTGTTTTGTGCTTAGGAAAATGAAATAATTATGAAAAAAGGGACTTGGGTTTCCTTTATCATTATAGTGCTTGCCTGTGTTCTAGTTTGTTCTGTATCACTGATAAAACACCATGAACAAAGGTGTTTACATTAGGCTAGCATTTTCAGAAGGAGAGTCAGTCATGATGGGAAGGCGTGGTAGCAGGTGCCAGATGAGGAAGCTGAGAGATCATAACTTAAAATACACACTCGCACGCATGCACACACACACACACACACACACACACACTCAAAGCCACAAAATGTCTTCTTAGGTATATACAATGCCCTTACTTTAACACAGTCAAGACATTCTCAAATTACCTTGAAATATGGAATCCACATATAAATGCAAAACAAAATTGCATATTTAAGTGCTACTTTAATTCTTCCATGTTAAACACCACACTTTTGAAAATTCACGTAGAAGAGTACGGTAAATGGAAAGCATATAGTAGAACAGCAAATTTTTCCACTAACTTGACACCTAAAAAGTTATTTTACGAGATAGACTTAAGAAAAGAAGTTTATTTGCAGAAATTAAAATGGAATCAGTAAAGTTAGCCAAAACAACAAATGACACATGAGAACAGACGCGATGAGTCTAACTAGAGACAACAGATGCCGAAGAACGAGCTCGCTCCATAGTGTGATGGATGGGAAGGGAAACGCCATGATGAAACTTCAGTCATGCATCAAAGTCACTAAGCATTCTTTGAAAAAATGTTCTGGGAGCTCCTTGCTGTTTTGTCAGGGCTTAGAAATGATCTCACATCTTTCAAAGGAAAACATGCGGTTTCCTTTCCCCCAGCTCCCCTTTTAAGTTCACAGACTAAGGCAGTAAGTGTTTAATGGAGGAAAAATCAACACTTTAGAGTTCTATGCTTGTCTTTTGTCATTTCTCTGGAGCAAGTGGCATGCCAGGCTATCCAGCAAGAGCAAATCTGTCTTTCAAAACCAGACACTAATAACAGAACTGCTATTACTAAGACTTTAAGAAACTATGCAAGTTTCCCTCAAGTACTTATAAAGTGCATAGAGTCTCGTGATAGTGATAATAATAACAAAGCTTGTTTTGCCTTTCAATAGCCAAACCTACACTTATTGCCTAAATCTTGGTTTCTTTTCCACAAAATAAAAATAGAACCTACCTTGCACAAACCTTACAGCGAGCGAGGTTCTGAATATGGAATAGCAACTGTGAATAACAGTATTTATACACTGTAAAACTCGTGCACCCTGAAGAGTTGTGGTGTAGGTGTTTTCATAATATTAATGCACTTTACATGGTAGGATTTTCTATAGAGTTCTTTAAAAAGAAAGTTGAAAATAATAGCTTTTGGGGGGGCTCCACAGAATTTAGCTTTATGTGCAGAGATGTAGGTGAAGACAGAGTGCACCGGAACTAGATGGAGACACCTTTGCAAGCAGCTGTGTGGAAGAGCTTTTCTACTTGATTTGTACACTTGTTCATTGTACTTGTTTATATGACTCTGTCTCTGTCTCTCTCTTTCTCTCTTTCTTCTTCCAGAACTTAGATTAGACCTATCTTAGGACACATTGTATCTTTAGTACTAACCTAAAAGTGAATAAATAATAAATGAATAGAAAGGGTAGAGGGAGGGAGGGAGGGAGGGAGGAAGGGAGCGAGGGATAGGTGGGTGGATAGGTGGGTGGGTGGATGGATGGATGGATGGATGGACAGACTCTCATTATAATGGTTCATATTGAATGTCTACTTGACAGTATCTAGAATAATCCTGGAGATTAATTGCTGAACACATCTGAGTTCAGTTGAGGTAGGAAGACCCATTTTAAATGTGAACAGAAGTATTCATCCCGTGCACTGAGTTCCTGACCTGAACAAACACGGGGAAACAAGCTAAGCACTGCCATTCATCTCACTGCTACCCAGCTGTAAATTCAATGTGAGCTTCTGCCTTGTGCCTTTGCTACCATGACTTCTCTACCGTGGTGGAATGGACCCCCTAACTGTGACCCAAAATAAAAGGTTTCTTCTTTAGGTTGCTTCTGTCAGGCATTTTGGTCATATCAGTGGAAAAAGCAACCTCATGAATAGTTTGACTACTGTCTAGAAAACTGTTCAAATGCAGTCCTAGCCTTGGTTATCCAAGGAGAACCTGAATAGTGTGCAGGGTAGGTACTCACCGGGCTAGCCCAGAAGGCATTCTACATCAAAGGATGTGGAGTGCTGAAGATTCAAACATTTAAGAGCAAGTCAAGGCTGTGGGCTTAGCAAGAGATAAACTCATACAGAATACCAGGGCAATTGCCCCATTTTCCAGTAGAAGGGGTTATCATGTCCTAAGGAGATGGAGACATGGTCCTGACCTAGTGAATGAAAACCTAGCGGGAATCCAGGTTTGGAGCCTAGTTTTGAGAACAAGGATGCAGTGGAAGGCTGAACTGGCAGGAAGCTCAGAACAGAGGTTTCAGGCCTGCCAACCAGTAGAGGTGGCTCAGCTGAATGGGAGCAGGATTAGAGGGCCGTCTACCCTGTTAGGATGGACTCAATTAGGAGAGACTGTGGTAAACGCTGTCTCTGTCCACAACCTCTTCCTGCTGACAGCGCCTTGACAACGAGTTATCAACTTCTCAGTAACGGCTGACATTGACGGGCAAATTGTTTCCCTGCCCTTCACTGGGTGGCCCAGGGCTGGCCCAGAAGAAGCTACAAGTCAGTCAGAACCATTTCTCATCTTCTTTGGTTCCATAAGATTTATACAACTGTCAGAAATGGAGAGAAGAAGTCTCAAATCTGTCTGAAGTATGGCTTCAATTATGATACTTCTGAGTGAGTGGGCATGGTTTGACAGACAGGCCCATGGAGATAGATCCCACTTCTGACCAAAATAAGATCTGCCAAACAGCCCGCTCCATGCATCGTCATGCTGTGAGAAACTCCAAGTCATTTGGAATCAATATGGTATAAGGAAAGTATAAAAGGCAAAATTTGAATTTCAGTGCTTTGAAATGTCAAGAATGGGCTCTGATGGCTTAGATTGCTGCTCTGATTCTTCATCTTAAATCTGAGTGATTATATTTCTTCTAGAATCAGTGAATTTCTCGAAAGTAGCGACAAAAAGAGCGTTCCCAGGCTCTGCAGATGATGTAGTTCACACTTGCACATTTTATTAGCTCCCTGGATCTGTTCGGATGTACATGGGATCTTGAGAAGAGCAATCTCCTTCTTCCTTAAGTGAGCGGTTGCTGTGGAGTGATCCAGGCCCTTGTGTAATGAGAAAGACAGATGTTGGCACTCAGCTGCATCCCCAGCCCTCGTTTGAGTGTTGTTTGGTTCTTGTTTTAAACCAAATGTTTTAAGCCTATATAGATCAGGCTGGCCTTGAACTTACTATGTAGCTCAGGCTGGTCTAGAACTATCAATCTTCCTTCCAGGTACAGGGAGTTCAATCATGTGCTACCACATTTAGCTAAATGGAAACCTCTGTCCCTTACCGAACCCCACTGATGTAGCAGAAGAGCCATTTCGCGGTCAGTAAGCAGACGTATGCACAAGTCTGCACTCCACCAGCAGTGTGGATGAACTTGCTTGTCCAAGGGTTTCTCCTCAAGCAATGCATATCTTCAGGCAACTGGAAGATGTGAGCTCAAACTGAGGACATTGATAGTCACCCACCGCTGGGACCCAAGTCACTTCCTCTCAGTACATAAATCTTTCGTATTCTGTTTCACAACTAAATGCTCGTCATTGCACACACACGGTGGGAATGGAATGTTCTTGTGTCTGCTGTTGCTCTCAGTTGTCCTGCATAAAGCTCGGCCATGAAGATGCAGGATTTGTGCCTGTCGTTCAAGTCTCAGAGCAGTTGCAGTCACCTGAGGAATGGTTATCTCATTCCTTCCAAGATACGAATGCTTTGATAACCGACAACATTTTACTCCATTTCTGGACATGTGCAGGTTCCTAGGCTATTATACATTTGTTATGATACTGAAATACTCCATTTTATTCTTTGAAAGACGTGGCTTGAAGACTAACAACATTTTACATAAATAATGGGGATGTCCTGTTGGTGTTGTTTCAAAGGTGTAAGGCAGATTTTACTTTAATTTTCTCCTGGAAATAGAAGAATGAACAGGATTATTAGAAAAGGCTGAAATGCATTTTACTGTAATTCTACAGAGAAAGCCGGTTGGTCGAAGATTCGGTACCTGGAAGCAAGATCATAAAGACCGTTGGCATCCAAGTCTGACATTGTGGAGTTTATACTCCAGCCTGCTCATGTTTCTGTGGCGCTGCTGGGTCTTCTCTGCAGAGCTGCAGTGAGATGCTATGCTCACAGCCTTGAGCTTCTGAACTGTGTCTCCGAGGCATCCACTTCTATGCTCCACAGATGTGCATAATGGAGAATGATCTCACAACGTGAAAAAAAGACTTATTTGTTCAGTGCTGCAGCATTTATATAGCATATCAAAGACCCTGGGTTTGATCCCTAGAGCCCCTCAAAACAATAGCACAACATTTTTATCTGGAAACACTTTGCCAGGGTGGGTACCCCCCTTTTTGCCACAAGGCAAGGCAATCAAGTGACTTCATACCTTTGATTCTTTGGTTACTGTTTATGTAAAATAATGTGATTTGTTGCTTGTTTTCTTTTCAGGGACAGTTTATTGAGAGCCCTCAGAACACTCTGCTGTGTTTGAGGGAAATAGAAGAGGATAGCACCCGAGTACACAGTAGACCATCCTTACCTTCAATCTCAGCTTGTTTCCCAGCTTTATATTCAAATACCTTATAATGATTTACTTGTGTATATGGCTTCTCAGAAGACACTAGTCCCCAGGCATGTTTCAAAACTTTATTTTCTTATCGCAAAAGATCAGTTATCCTTGACTGCATGCTAAGTGAAATGGTGTCTTTAATCTAGGAAGGGCAGACCTGTTAAATTGCTATGGTCACACTCCAGATGATCTTGGTCAAATTTGGCCAATACTATGGAGACTTGTCCAATAAATCATATGCAATCTTTAGCTCTCCCCATATCTGAACAATTTTAGGATCAACCAACATGTGTTAATGTTTACAAAAACAAAACTATGATTTTCTCTATCACAATGTGAAAATTATCAGCTTTAATTAGGTCAGTCGTGTTCAGTTGGCTCCTCCATATGACAGGTAGACAGACACTGGATGGTGACATGCGGGCTGCAGACGCTTGGTTTTCTTCTAGAATCTTATATTTCTAGGGCTGTAAACTTGGCTCTTGTGAGGTCACTACTATTCTTAGTTACTGTTTCACGTGGCATTTTTTGAAAACTTAAAAATGTCAGGAGGAATATGCTAGACTAGTCTTTTAAAGGGAGCCAAAAGGCAATAAAATATTACATGTGACATAACCAACTCAGAGAGTTGTAACTAATAGTTTACCAAGCTACTAACTGGGAGAACTAAGATGAAGCATGATGATTACAGGACCCAAAAATGTGTTTTTTTAAAGTGTGTTTGCTACAGTCAGTTCTCTACTACCCGGAAATTCAGATTTAGGTTAAGTGTGCATATTAGAAGCTGGGGATGGAGTGTAATTGCGGGGTACCAGGGGGTTGCCAGTTCTGTATCTCACTGGCTTGGACACGTATGAAACATTTTGTTGTTATTTCTGGTGCTGGAAGATCAAGCCCAGGTCATGGACATGCTAAGCAAGTGCTGGATCACTGAGCTAAATAAACTTTTTAAATGAACTGAGATAATTACAAAGGGGTCTCTGCCGTGTTTGAGACTAAAGACAACTGAAGAACAACAGACCAGTTGGGTCAGTATGGGGTGCACATGGCTACCTCCAGATAGTATCAACACTTGAAGCAGAATTTTCTCTTAAAACAAAGAGCCGATGCTGACTGAGGACCTAAACATGGGTTAGTCATTATAATAAGGAGCCATTTACTCATATCTATAAATGTTGATGTGTTTTCTGTTCCCTGTGTGTTGTGTTACTGATGGGGAGGGGAGGCATTGGTTCACTGCAACTGGTTTCCAAGTCTGATCCACACAGCTCTTAGAAAGTATGTGGGGGCAGAATTCTCTGAGGGTCAGCCTGGCATTCTGTATTTACCGCTAGTGTGCCTGTTGATCCACAGCTTCTTGTGTTGGAGTGCTTGTTTTAGACTATGGTGTGGGGGTGTTTTTTGTGCTTTCAAAGTTCGAAGTGATCCTGCCTGTTGTGGGATAATATTTTAGTACGGTGTGAAGATGTGTCTCTGCCAAGGCACCTTCTGATTGGTTTAATAAAAAAGCTGAATTGTCAATAGCTAGACAAGACTGGATAGGCAGGCCATCCAGACAGAGATACGAACTCTAGGATGAAAAGATGTGGGATTTGACAGCGAGACACGAAGTCGGACACACAGTGTGTAGGAGCGGTAAGAAGCCATGTGGCAGAACTAAGATAAATATAAGTAGGTTACATTATAAGAGCCAGCAGGGAACAAGCCTAAGCTAAAACCAAGATTTCATAATTAATAAGAAGTCTTCATTCCATTATTTGGGAGCTGACAGTCCAAAGAAAGCTCGACTTCTTTGTATTTATCTAAGTTGTTGTTCTTTTTTTCCTTTTTTATTTATTTTTTGAAAAGAAAACAAACTATCTTTTTTTATTATACATAACAATCCAAGTTCACACTCCGTCCTCTTCTCCCATTCCCTCCACACACCCTCTCACCCCACCCCTATCCACTCCTCAGAGAGGGGAAGGCACATTGCTTGGGGAAGGTCCAAGGCTCTCCCTACTATATCTAGGCTGAGCAAGGTATCCATCGAAATAGAATTGGTTCCCAAAAAGCCAGTACATGCAGTAGGGATAAATCTTGTTGCCACTGCCAGTGGGCCCTTAGTCTGTCCCAGCCATGCAACTGTCAACCACTCTCAGAGGGACTAGTTTGGTCCTATTATTGTTCCTTCCCAGTCCGGCTGGAGTTGGTGAGCTCCCATTAGGTCATATAGACTGTTTCAGTGGGTGAACCCATCATGGTCTTGACCGCTTTGCTCATATTCTCGTTCTTCCCACTCTTCAGCTAGACTTTGGGAGGTCAGTCCAGTACTCTGATATTGGTCTCTGCCTCTGTTTCCATCAGTTGCTGGATGAAGGTTCTTTGGTGATATTTAAGATATTCATCAGTCTGACTACAGGACAAATCAATATTGGGTCCCCTCTCCTCTATTGCTTAGGGTCTTAGCTGGGGTCATCCTTGTGGATTCCTGGGAATTTCTCTAGAGCCAGATTTCTGCTGAACCTATAATGGCTCCCTCAATCAAGATATCTCTTTCCTTGCTCTCATCTCTGTCCTTCCTTCTTCTCCACTATCCTATTCTCTCAAGTTCTCTTCACTTCTCCTCTTCTCCCCTCTTCTTCCTTTCCATCCTCTTTTCTTCCCCCCACCCCCATGCTCTCAATTTTCTCAGGCAATCTTGTCTGTTTCCAATTTTTAGGTGGATCTATACATGTCTTTCTTAGGGTTCACCTTAGCTTACTTAGTTACTTAGCTTCCCTTAACTTGGTCTCCTTTATAGCTAGTATGCACTTATGAGTGAGTACATACCATATTCAGCCTTTTAATTCTGGGTTACCCCACTCAGGATGGTTTTTTTTTTCTAGTTCCATCCATTTGCATGCAAAATTCAAGATGTCATTGTTTTTTACTTCTGAGTAGTATTCTAATGTGCAAATATGCCACATTTTCTTTATCCATTCTTCTGTTGTGGGGCATCTAAGTTATTTCCAGGTTCTGCCTATTACAAATTACGCTGCTATGAACATAGTAGAACAAATGGCCTTGTAGTATGATAGGGCATCTTTTGAGTATAGCCCAAGAGTAGTATTGCTGGATCCTGAGGTAGGTTGATTCCCAATTTTCTGAGAAACTGCCATACCAATTTCCAAAGTGATTGTGCAAGTTTGCATTCCCACCAGCTATGGATGAGTGTTTCCTTTACTCCACATTCTTTCCAACATAAGCTTTCATTGGTGTTTTTGATTTTAGCCATTCTGACAGGTGTAACATGGTAATTTAGAGTTGCTTTGATTTATGTTTTTCTAATTGCTAAGGATAGTCAACATTTCCTTAAATATCTTTTAGCCGTTTGAAATTTTTCTGTTGAGAATTTTCTGTTTAGTTCTGTACCCCATCTTATTGTGGTTATTTAGAATTTTAATGTATAATTCCTTGACTTCTTTATATATTGTGGACATCAGTCCTTTATCTGCTGTGGGGTTGGTGAAGAGGTTTTCCCAATCAGTAGGCTGCCTTTTTGTCTTATTTCTTATTGACATTGACCATGTCCTTTGCTTTACAGAAGCTTCTCAGTTTCAGAAGGTCTCATTTATTCATTGTTGCTCTCAGTTTCTGTGCTACTGGGGTTATATTTAGGAAGTAGTCTCCTGTGCCCATGCATCAAAGGCTACTTCCTACTTTCTCTTCTATCAGGTTCAGTGTGGTCGGGTTTATATTGAAGTCTTTAATTCATTTGAACTTGAGTTTTGTGCATGGTGATAGATATGGATCTATTTTCATTCTTCTATGTGTTGACATCCAGTTTTTTGAGCACAGTTTGTTGAAGATACTTTCTTTTTTCCATTGTATAATTTTAGATTCTTTACCAAAATCAGGTGTTCATAGGTGTGTGGATTAACATCCATGTCTTCTATTCGATTCCATTTGTCAACCTCACTGTTTTTCTGTCAATATAAGGCTGTTTTGAGTGCTGTAGCTCTGTAATAGAGCTTGATGTCAGGGATGGTGATGCCTCCAAAAGTTCCTTTATTGTACCGGATAGTTTTGGTTATCCTAGGCTTTTTTGTTTTTCCGTATGAAGTTGATTATTGTTCTTTCAAGGTCTGTGAAGAATTGTGTTGGGATTTTGATGGGGATTGCATTGAGCATTGAATCTATAGATTGCTTTTGGTAGGATTGTCATTTTTACTATGCGGTTCCTACCTATTCAAGAGCATAGGAGATCTTTCCATCTTCTGGTATCTTCTTCAGTTACTTTTTTCAAAGACTTAAAGTTCTTGTCAAATAGGTCTTTCACTTCCTTTGTTAGTGTTACCCCAAGGTATTTTATGTTATTTGTGGCTATTGTGAAAGGTGATGTTTCTCTGATTTCCCTCTCAGCATTTTTATCATTTGTATATAGGAGGACTACCGATTTTTTTTTTTAGTTGATCTTGAATCCTGCCACATCAGTGAAGGTATTTATGAGCTGTAGGAGTTTTCTAGTAGAGTTTGGGGTCACTAATAAACACTATTATATTATCTGTAAATAATGAAAGTTTGACGTCTTTCTTTCCAATATGAATTCCCTTGATCTTTTTGTTGTTGTTGTTGTCGTCTTATTGTTATAGCCAAAAGTTCAAGAAGTATGTTGAAGTGATATGGAGAGAGTGAGCAGCCTTGTTTTGTTCCTGATTTTAGTGGAATCACTTTGAGTCTCTCTCCATTTAATTTGATGTTGGCTGTCTACTTGCTGTATATTGCTTTTATTATATTTAGATATGTTCCTTGTATCCCTGATCTCTCCAAGATCTTCATCATCAAGAGGTGTTGGATTTTGTCGAATGATTTTTCCACATCTAATGAAATGATCATTTTTTTCTTTCAGTTTATTTATATGATGGATTACATTGATAGATTTTCATATGTTGAACCAGCCCTACATCTCTGGGATGAAGCCGACTTGATCATGGTGGATGAATTTTTTTATGTGTTCTTGTATTTGGTTTGTCAGTATTTTATTGAGTATTTTTGCATCCATGTTCATGAGTGAGATTGATCTGTAAATCTCTTTCTTGGTTGGATCTTTGTGTGGTTTTGGTATCAGGATGATGACTGTAGCCTCATAAAAAGAGTTTGGCAATGTTTCTTCTGTTTCTATTATGTGGAACAATTTGAGGAATTTGGCATTAGTTCTTCTTGGAAGTTCTGGTAGAATTCTACACTAAAACCATTCGGCCCTGGGAGTATTTTTTTTTTTTGGTTGGGAGGCTTTTGATGATAGCTTCCATTTTCCTTGCAGTTTGTAGGTCTATTTAAATTGCTCACCTGGTCTTGATTTAATTTTAGTATATGGTATATAGCTAGAAAATTGTTCATTTATTTTACATTTTCCAATTTTGTGGAGTACAGGTTTTTGGAGTATGACCTAATGATTCTCTAAATTTTTTCAGTGTCTGTTGTTATATCTCCCTTTTCATTTTTTATTTAGTTAATTTGGATGTTCATTCTCTGCCTTTTGATTAGTTTGGGTAAGGATTTGACTATCTTGTTGTCTTCTGAGGTCTCTCTAAGTCTGCTCTCTTGGTCCTTTCTCTTGATCCTCTCAGTGTTGTAGCAAGCTCTTGATCCCTTCTGTATTGTAGCAAGCTCCTAAGACCCCCTCAGTATCGGAGTAAGCTGTGTTTCAGGTTTACATCTGTGGATGCTCACCGCTGTCCCAAAACAAACAGAAACAAACAAAGAAACAAACTGAAAACCCCAAATCTCCAAGTTGTTCTTTTTTTGTTGGTTTCTCAAGACAGGTTTTCTCTGTGTTGCTTTGGCTATCCTGAAATTAGCTATGTAGACAAGGCCTCATCTCACAGAGATCCACCTGCCTCTGCCTCCCAAGTGCTGGGATTAAAGAAATACAAAATTCTGAGACGGTCTTAAGAAAATTAACCTTTGACTGGGAGGTTGTGGCACATGCCTTTAATACCAGCACTCGAGAGGCAGAGGCAGTTAGATCTCTGTGAGTTCGAGGCCAGCCTGGTCTACAAGAACTAGTTCTAAGACAGCCAGGAATGTTACACAGAGAAACCCTGTCTTGGAAAAAAAAATCACATTAACCTTAGATCAGAGGTTGGAGCCAGTGACTGGTTGACAGGAATTAGCCATAGAGGGGACAGAGGAGCCAGGAATATGGATAGAGAGATGCACAGGAAGGAATCGGGAAGGACTTAGAGATTTGGGGCCTTCTGGGTTTGGGACAAAAGGAGAGATGTTCTTTTACTGGGTCTCCAGTCGAAAAGCAAGGTCAGCTGGTTGCTTCTTGGCTTCTGTGATCTTGCAGATTTTCACACCAGCGTCGGACTTTATTGGTAAATAGAACAGCTTAGATGAAAACACCTACCCTTTTTCTGAGAGGCCCTAAATACTATTTAGAAATAGCTGATTTACTCTTGAGTGGCAGCCACTGTAAATATCCCCAGACTAGCATTAAGTGAAGTAATTGGCCTCTCCAGGAATAAAACCCCACACTTTCATAGACATTATTTGGCAGATTGAATCTTGAGTGACCCACCAAAATTCCAATGTGCTAAAACCTTGGACTAAGTGTGGGTCTATTGAGAAAATGTAGAACCTAAGAGATGGGACTGACTGGGAAGTCTTAAATCATTGGATTGTGTCCTCAATGGAAATTGTGGACACTGGTGCGCCTCTCTCTCTCTCTCTCTCTCTCTCTCTCTCTCTCTCTCTCTCTCTCTCTCTCTCTCTCCTTGGCTCCCAGGTGAACAGTGGGGTTCTACTGTATGCTACCACCATCACTGCTGGCTCTTCATAGGCATCGACAGTAATCTCTAAAACTGTGATCAAAATAGCATTTGCATCTTTAGAACTCGATTGTGACTGGCATTTTATTGCAGTGATGATAAACTGAGTAACACATACCTACCTCATCATTTGTGCTTGCCCGTTGTCTTCTGTAAGAAAATAGATTGTATTCTCGTTAATTTTAAAGGGTTCTATTTGTCAGAGAATCATGCTTTCTCATTTTTTACTTTCTTCTTTGTCCTTTGTCCAGTGTGCCCGCTAAATGTCTTGATAACTAACCTTTCATTTTCTGCTTTCAGTACTGAGAGTGGAAGAACTGTTCTACATTGTCAGTTCGTATTTAGTACTAACTTTAAATGAGTACACAATGATGACATTTAGCCACCTCATTATCCATTGCTGGGAACATTCACATATTTTATCTAAATTCCCAACGTAGTTTTCATTAACAAACACTGGAAAAATTATAAATTTTCAATACCAGGCTTCTAAATCAGCATTTTCCCTGCTTCTTCCCTTCCTTCCCTCCTCTTCCTCTCCCATCTTGATTTTCCACTGAGTTTGGCCCATTCAGTTTTGCCATCATCCTTGAAGAGAAAAACCAAGTACATGTATGGACGTTATAAATAAGACCAGTGGTTCATGACAGTTCGGTCAATGTGTCTGCTTCAGCTTGTTAAACGAAGCTGGGAATGCTCTAGTGGAATCAATGGAATGTGTCTGTTGTTCAAAGACAAGACTCAGAGACGAAAGGGGAAATAGGATATAAGTTACATCTAAATCCATCTTCACTTAAAATCTTTACAGATGTATTCTCTCTCTGGGCACCCAGGCTGCCCTAAGTACAGTCTTGCTTGCTGGAGAAGTTTTAATATAAACACATGCTAGTGTTCATCAGAATACAGAAAAAGATTTGCCCAGAAACCATGAAATTTGTTACTGAACTGACTCATATGCTTCTACATTGACAAATTCCTGTTTTAATGTCAGACGTTTGATGATTAATTCAGATTTGTTATCTTTCATAGTTGTATAAAGTTCATCAAGGCTGTGTATGCAGATGCCCTTCACTATTTAGATCCAGTTGTATCCCCTGTGCTGAGTATAGAGATTATATTTACAATAAATATTTCAGGCATAAATTAAGTATGTATAAATATTGCTACAATAATAAAGCTCCTTCGGATGTCTACCCTTCCCTCTGCTTCCAGAGTCAAGAGAAAAATGGAAGTCTAGATTTTGGAATGGGTAAAGAAATACACAGAGTTTAGTCACTGGAGAATAAAGTATTTTGTTGAAGAATAAAGTGTTATATTTTGTCTCAACTGTCTTCAAATAACATAAATGAATCTTTTTTAGAAGAGAGAAATTATCCTATGTGTAAATCATATGTATTGTTTAAGTTTTCTAAATGAATAGCTAATAGGATGATCTTTGGAAGAATTTATTTAAATATAAACTGTTTAAAGAAATATTAAGGTTGTCTATACTGCTGCAAATGAAGAATTCATATTAGTTATTCATATCACAGAATATCAGTCTGCTACAAACTGACACATCATGGTCATGATATCTACCTTCTGTGGGGCTCAGGTAGCACAGGGCTGCAATCGGGTGTCACCCACCTGGGCTCCGCTGTTTGCCTTTGTGCTCTGAAGTCCATTTCCGTTCCAGGTGTCCACCAGGGTTCACCCCCTCCCGTTCATTGGAGGTGACTCCATCCATCTTCGAAGCCAATCTCCCCAACCTCTACTTCCCCTTTTCTAACTTTAAAGGACGTCCTCTTCTGCCAGAGGGGATTGTGTTGGCTTAACATCTCTAGTCTGGGGACCTAAAATGCTCGCCTCCTTCACAGCAGAGCCAGCATTGGTTTTTGATTCGGTAATCAATTGCTGACAGCCTGTGGCCATCTCCAAACCTCTATCTTGGGTAACATCTCATAATGCAACCCCCTGAGGCAGTCTTACCTAGAAACAAGAAGAATGATAGAGAATTTGGACCTTACTGGCCAAAACTTTAGGAAACTTTAGAGTACTGGCAAATATCATAAAATGCAGTACTTGAAGAAATTTAGGAAATTCTAAAGTATTTTTATGAAACCACAGACAGGAGGCTTTTCTTCTTAAACTGCCTCTCCTGACCGCTTTGCTGCTGAGCTCAGCTTTCACCAAACCAATGCCGCAGACGAAAGGGTCAGATCACTCAGACCCTTATAGCGCGTGGAAACGTGTGGTGGGAGGAGGGAAGCGTGAGAAGAAGCTGTATCTGGAGACGTTCCAATTCTTCACCCTTTGTGAAAGGGGGCACTACGTCTCCTTTCTGTATTTGAGCAGAGATAGAAACTTGTTTCCTTGAGTTGACAAATAGACCTTGTCATGCCTAAAATGATATGAGAATTGGGTAAGAAAAAGTCATCCTGAAACAGACTTAAACTTCATTTCTACCTTAGTATGTTATATTTTTCAAAAATTGAAAACTTCATTTAATGACTGCAATTGTAAAAGCCAGCAGTTACTGCTTACTGCATAGCAATGTAACTTGGATGGTTAATACCTTCCTCAACCCTAACAGTTGCATTTGAAAAATAAGTGAGGAAAACAGTCACAGATAAATCGTGGAACCTTCCATTGCCACACAGATAGAAAACTGGTTTGAATGGTAGCAAGTGGGTCCTTCCAAGGCAATGTGGGTGTGACAGTGCTTGCTCACATCTGGATGTCCAGCCAGGACAAGTGGATCAGTTATAACCCTCACACTCTGTCTCTACAGCCCTGCTGTCTACTAGGACAAGGGATTCATTGTTCAAATGCAGTGTGGTCCAGCAAAGGGATTGTGAGGAAGGATAACAGGTCTTAAGGGATGGCTGGAGAGAAGGTATGGGATTGCATGGGATAGGAAAGCAGGGAGTGCTGGAGCTGAGTGGGCTCAGCAGTTAAAAGCACTCGCTCTTCTTCCAGAGGACCTGGGTTCAATTCCAAGAGCCCACATGGCAGCTCACAACTGTCTGTAATTCCAGTTACAAGGGATCCAGTACCCTTATACAGATGAACCAGTGCCAAATGAACAAATAATTTTAAAAGAATAAGAAAGCTGAGAGAATCTGGGCATTTCCACCACACCCTGTTCCCACAAGGCTAGGGATCATTGCTGAAGAGCCTGATGGATTCGATGCTGGCTTAGAAGCAGTGCTGGCTTGACATGACAGTGCTGTTGCACCCAGAGATTCAAAGACCCTAGGACTATGTGCAGAAGACCTGAGCAAGATCTAACCATTCAGATCTAAGTATCAGGAGAGGAAGGGGCATGAACTCCTGCCCCTATCAGAGTAGCTATTGGCAGTTGAGGTGGGCTGAGGGAGAAAGAGTCACGCTTTGAGGGATGTGGGTTTTAGAGGCTGTCTTTGCTCCAGTAGATGGTCCCATGCCCATGAACATACAAACAGCACGAAATAGACCCATTGGTTCAAAGAAGCGAGAATGAGAAAGTGAGGGGATGGAAGAGGAAGGGCGGGAGGGAGAGAGGGGAGGGGAAGGAAGGAGGAGAGGAAGGAAAGAGGGAGAAAGGGAGAGAATGAGAGAGAGAGAGAGAGAGAGAGAGGGAGAGGGAGAGGGAGAGAGAGGGGGGGGGGGGGGGGGGGGGGGGGGAGGGAGGGAGGGGGAGGGAGGGAGGGAGGGAGCGAGCATCCATGAAGTTGGGAGGACAAAGTGGTAGGGAAAATAGAGAAAGAACTGGAAAGAGGAGAAAGAGGCACAGATTTGGTCAAAACACATTATTTATGTGTATAGAGTTCTCAATTTTTAAAAAGATAGAAACCAGAGGAAGGGCCGGGCGGTGGTGGCGCACGCCTTTAATCCCAGCACTCGGGAGGCAGAAGCAGGCGGATCTCTGTGAGTTCGAGGCCAGCCTGATCTACAAGAGCTAGTTCCCAGACAGGCCCCAAAGCTACAGAGAAACCCTGTCTCAAAAAAAAAAAACAGAAAGAAAGAAAGAAAGAAAGAAAGAAAGAAAGAAAGAAAGAAAGAAAGAAAGAAAGAAAGAAAGAGAATTGAGGGAGGGAGGGAGGAAAAGAAGGAAGGAAGGAAGGAAGGAAGGAGAAGGAAGGAAGGAAAGAAGGAAGCCAGAGGAAGAAAGAACTGACCATCGCAGAGCAGGGGCAGCAGAGAGGAGGTAGTTGGAGAGGGGAAAAAATTGAGAATAATGTATATTGACACACTTGTATGAAAATGCCACAATGAAACTCACTAATTCTAAGATAATGTAAAAACTGAATATGAACAGGCAGTACAGTTTGTGCCAGTCTGCCCATATTGGGACCAAACTGCTGCAGTTTTCACTGGGTATGCAGGAGGAAACTTTGCCACTATCGCTGTGCATTGTTGAGGAGCACTCCCCGTTAGAGGTTTATTTGAGCAGTTCATTCTCGCCTGGCTTCTCTTCCTGATGCCTAAGCATGCCATCTGTGCATCTCCCTCTTTCCCGGACTTGACCTGCACAGAGACAACTCCTTCAGTCATCCCCATGGATGCTGCACAGCCTTAGCCTGCAGGTCTTCGAGGGAACAGGATGGGCAGTCTTTGCGTCAACTTGAGGAGCTCAGAGTTCTCTTGCAAAAGTATTCAGAGGAACCATGAGGGGTGCAAGCCCTGCCAGGAAGCTCCTGAGAGTCCTCCTGCCGCTTTCTAAAGGGGCCCAGAGAACAAATGGAGCCTCAACTTAAATGGACTTTAAGTATTCAAGAAAGGGCCATTGCAGAAAATCTCTGGTTAAATAAAAAGGTTGTGTTTTATGTTTCTGTTTAATCATGTGAAGATTCCATCTCTCCCTTTTAAAAGTGGGAATTGTAATTAAAAGCTCTCCATGTTTTCCCCCAATGGCTAATCTTCAGATCCATGCTGTTTTGGCACCAAGACTGATTTCCTCACACCTGGTTTCCATTAGAAAACATCTGGTTTTTCATAGATTCTTGCATCAACAGCCAGCTGTTTCCTTTCTAATATAACTTCATATCGAGTACTCGGTTTGTACTGTAGTATTTAATCTGCTTAATAAAAATGTTTGAGAAGTTATCATAGTGCCAGATGTAGTGGCATGTGCCAGAAATCCCTCCGCTTAGGAGGCAGAGGCAGAAAGATGGGGAGTCCAAGGACGACCCTGTCTCGGGCATCTCCGGGTCCCACTAAAAACAGTCGTAGGCTTTTCGAATAGAACTGCTATTGTAAGGGATCCCTGATCTGCTCTCCTGTGAGGGAGAAATAAATAACTGATTCGGCCTTCCCCAAACGGTCTCTCTGTGGTGTCAAAGAAGTGTGTGTGTGAATTGTGAGCACTGAGCCCATTGTTGGTCTTCTCAGATAGATACAGAACCAAGTGCAGCCTTTCGGAATAGACGGACTGGCAGACTATGACCGAGTTGGAAAGAGGTTATCATTCCCGATTAAAACAGAGAGGATCAATTCCTCAGCCAGAAACCATTAGCAACCAATACAGTGTTGAGCGAGTAGGTGTCTGAGTGGCAGCCTGAAAGCTCTGTAACTGCGGAAGTGGCAATTTTCTGGTGTTTTGAGTGCAACAGAGTTATTTCTGGAACACTCCATAAGCCCAGAGCCTACTGAAGTGAACGTATATTCTCTCTCTTCACCTAAAATGCTGTTTTCAGAGGAGTAAATAGATGATTGGCTTTTGAGTCTGCACCCCAGCTGGTATTTTTAAATCATTTTTTTTCTACCCACAGCTCTGTAATGCGAAACATTTCTCAGAATGCAACAATTGATTTTTACTCTTTTACTTATTAGCATGCCCGTATTTCTACTACTAAGTCTAATATCATATAACCCGAGGCTTAGCAAGCATTCTTTTCTCTGTGACTGTAAATAAAAGTATATTTTACTCCAATGACTGACAGAACGGTAAGCAGAAATGTGTATAGGTAGCAGAAATAATCTTCTTCCAATTGCATTTTGTAAACCATAGGTACAATATTGAGTGAGGATAATTGAGTTCTATGAGATGCTTCTGCAAGATCACGAGAGGTGGGGACATGGGCGAAATGTGACAATAGAGAGAAAATGCATTGCAAAGAATGAGCTTTGTTCACAGAAGTGAGACCTCATAATATGGGTGGCAGTAGGAATAGTAAAGTCAGATTAATTGGAGGCGAAGAGCAACTGGAAAAGTCTGCTCAGTGGGAATGAAGTTACGGTTGGTTAGGAAGGAGAAGCCCTAGTGTGTGACCACGTGGTCGCGTGCCACCCTTGGCAACAAAGCACTGTAGGCTCCAAATGGCTAGCAGAAAGGATTTTGAACATTTTTAATAAGAATAATAAATGGTTGAGGAGATGTACTTAATGTAATTTAAGCATTATATAATAAACGTTCTTTGAAGAATTGCCTATTAATTACCTCATTAATACATAAAAGATCTATGTTTTGAGAATCAGTTTAATTTTTTTTACAATGATTACCACCTTTTTATTTATTTCCATGATGGAGGAAGGTCATTGGTTAATTAAATAAAGAAGCTGCTTGACCTGATAGGTTAGAACGTAGGTGGGAGGAGCAGAACGCTGAGAGGAAGAGGAAGTGAGCTCAGAGACTCGACAGCTCTCCTCTCGGGGGCAGACGCCTCAGAGAGACATGATGCTCCACTCCTGCGGGCAGAGGCGAGAGCTCTGCTCTCTGAGGCACACGCGATGAAGCTCCGACCCAGGATGGACGTAGGCTAGAATCTTCCCGGTAAGCGCACCTTGGAGTGCGACACATATGATTGGAAATGGGTTAGTCCAGGTGCGAGACTTAGCCGAGAAAAGGGCTAGAGCTAAAGAGCCAAGCAGTGATTAAAAGAATACAGTGTCCGTGTAATTATTTCGGGGCATAAGCTAGCCAGGCGGCCAGGGTGCGGCTGGGGTTCTGGGGACTCAGCCCCGCCGCACCTATTACTACATTTCCAAATTCTTGGTTCCACATTACAGTTTGTGTATAATATATGTATCAGGGATGTTCTGTGTCTTTAAGTTTGCTTTAAAAAGAACACTTGATCATTGTCTATATAGAAAACCCAAGAGACACAATGGAAAACAATGAAAACTAATAATAGAATTCAATTAAGTGGGAGATTACTGGAAAGAGACAAAATTCAATTAATTTCCTACATACAAACAATAATCAAGTAGAAATTATCCCCATTCATAATACCAACAGAAAGGACAAAATAACTAAAAATAAATCTAATAATATGTATAAAGAAAACTCAAATTTTTTTGTTATTTAAAAAAATTTGAGTTTTCTTTATACATATTTCTTAATCAGTTTAATTTAAACCGTAAAAATTAAATAGTTAACTTCCTGGGGCTTAATATACCATCTTTTCCTCACTGGAGGATATAGTGGAACTAAGTCTTTGAAGAGGTCTGAGTTGTCTCAAGCCTGAGGAACCTTCCATCCATGTTTGCCTTGTTTCCCTGGGCCTGAAACAGCGCAGCACAGATGGTGAGTGTGTGCGGGGCTCCTGTGCAGAGCAGCCAGGAATGCATAAGGAGGAGGACAAAGAGCGAAGCAACAGCACCCCCTTCCATGGAGACACCCAGCGGTCTCACTTCGTCTGCTGTTCACGCCTTCTACAGGTGCCTCCACCGACCCGTCAGGCTGGAACTCGCTCCGTCAGCATGTGGACCATCAGACAGTGCCCCAGGTCCAGACTGCAGCCCTCATACAACGGCCATGCTGAAGCGTTCACGGGTGCGGTTTGCACTGATTGAAAGATGCAGTGTTCTGCCCGTGACTTTAATCCTGATTTATGAAGGCTGTTCCGAATGGGTAGTTTATGTTTCTAAAGAGTCTACTAGGTATGTTCTCCTACGGAAGCACAAAAGATGCCACACCTTATAGATTCCTACTAAAACCTAACACAAATAGCAAAACTTTCTCTCAAGTGTGTACAAAGAGTTACTGGTTCAGTGGAGATTGGCTTTGCTTCTCAGCCCATCTCCTTCCTCCTTCTCTCTAGTCTTGCTTCCACTTCTAATTGACAAGTTTCTCACCAGTTTTAAAGTCTGCAGCATGCTTTTAATGTTCTTGCTCTGCTTCTGGTAACATTAAAGAAGATAAATTTTAAAAGGGAAGAAAATTAACAGAACATTTCTCTGGGATCTGATGTGATTGGTGTACGCTGCAGGGTTTGTGAATGGATCCCAGTAACTGGACTCATGTTTTCTGTGCTGAGTAATTCGTGCATATCTCGAGTTCTGCTCCCACATCACACAACTATATTTTGGCCTAAATTAATTCATGGCAAGTAATGTATGAAACATAGTTTATGGTTATGAATGGTAGCTCAATGTTGCATTTGGGTTGGGTCCCCAGTGCCACGACAGAAAAGTGCTAATGTTCCATAGTAATCAGAAAAGTATGAAATAAGAAAAAATATTGTTTTAACCAAATGACTAAGGAAAAAGAATCTTATTTGAAAATGGAGATATTTATGCAAGAATCTTGGTGACACAGGATTCTGTAAGCAGGAGAAATTGAAGACTTATCCAATGCTATTTTGTGGAGGACTCTGTGGCTACTGAAAAAAGTCTATGTGCACTCTGTTTCCCAGACTCAGAAGACCGTAAAGACAACAACTTGGTGCGCCAAACTTGGTTCAAAGATTTCTAGCCTGGAGACATCTTACCTTTGTCTATAATATTTTAATGTTTTATGTATGATGATATTAAGTATATATGAACTTTAATAAGCTGAGAAGATATTAAGGAACGTCTGGACAGTACTGTACATGTACTTCCTAGTCTAATAGTAGTGTAGGAAGTTTTCTCAGGCTTGTTTTACTTGGTGCCTGCACTTGGGAAGAATGCTGAACTCCTCTGCTCCAATATTCTTACCCAAGAGCACTAATTCACTTAGCCACTCAGCAGTTCTGTTCCTAATGTGCCGTCACCTATTCAGCACCAAATACGTTCCAGCCATTGTGAACACAAAGGTGACCCCCAGGACCTGAGTCAGTGGTTCTCAACCTGTGGGTCTCAACTCCTGTGGGGATTGAATGACCATTTCCCAGGGGTCGCCTCAGACCATCGGAAAACACCACAACATGAGTCACAGCATTGGGAAGGTTGAGAACCACTGACTTAAGTCATCAAGAAGCTTAGGAGCCAACAGGGTAGATGCAGGAGCTCACACTCTACCGAGACCCATCACTAAGAAAATCATTCCCTAATAGTGAGTGGTTACAGGGGCCATAGGAATATAGGGCTTTGGAATCTTTCCCAGTCACTCTATTCTATAAGTCCTAAGACTTTGACTTCTGAGTGGCTTATTTCCAGGCAGAATGACATACATGCACCTGCCTTGTGACTCAGCCCAGCTATGAAATGTCTCTATGAATGGTCCCTCTCTTCAGACTTTACAGACTGACTCTGCATTTCCAGGTCAGTCTGCCTTGACTGCCTTCAAACACAAAGCATTGTGGTTCTTTTGTTCAACAACTTACAGTAGTTGTTGTGCTTCCTGTGGGTGTGTACTTGCTGCCCTATCCCCCATAGTTCACAAGGAGCTCCTCAGGAGGTCAGGGGTCAGATTAGGACCAAGAAAATGGCAGGTGGCAGAATAATATCAGGGAAAATTCAACCAAGTTTTATTGAGCCATTCCTTCCCTTCCATAAATTTTCAGAGTTTTAAATAAGTGGTGTATCTTGACTCTTCAACAGGGCTCAAATAGAGTCTTCAGATAACATTGCATATTTTGCATGGCTGCAGCTACCACATCTGGCTTTGCGTATGTCCAATGATTTGCTATTAACTTCATAGAATTTTTCTAAGTTGCTCTGCAGTCTTTATCATGATCACTTCCAATGAAGCAGCACTTTCTAGACTGCACATTACTTCACAGTTTCCTCACTGAGTCAAGATGCTTCCAACTCCCACCTACTTTGAAGAACTCTACGGGGTGCCTGCAGCCCATGAGATCATCACTGCTTTCAAGCAAGTTCCTCTCACATTCGTCCTCCTTTGAAACTCGCTGATGTGAGTTCTTTTATATACCTTGCTGAAAATTGTTCTCCAAAAGACCCCAAAACCTTTGAGATTTCTACATGTGGTTTTTCGACAAACACTGTTTTGAGCTTCCCACCAATGGCTTTTCAAGATGCCTTGTCAGCTCCCTACTGATTAAGAAAGGACCTGGGTGGGACAGACTGTATGCCTAGTCGGTTCTCATAAGTAAATCACCATTGTAAGAAAAATGTAGTTTAACAGAAATATATTTGCAACATTTATGTTATTTGGCATCTGACAAAAAAAACTGGATTTTGCTGAAGATAAACCAGCCAAATGTTGCTTTGTTTTGTTTTTAAGCAGAAGATTTTGTTCAGCAATTACAACATGAATAAATGGATTTATTGGTTAATTTATTTCCTGTTGTAATTGCTGATGAGGCCTCTTCAAAAGCCTCCCGTCCTCCTTGGGGACAAATCCCAGTATTTCAACAGACACCTGAAGCTGTGCATGTGCTTTTCTTCTGTGCTTATCTACCTAAGATAAAGCTTAAATTTAAATTAGGCACATAACAGACTACAGCAATATTAAGAATATTTACAGCACTATACAGTACTCAAATTCATTTAAAACTTGTGAGCTTCAATTAATATTTACTTTTATTTATTTGTATATGTGTATCTGTGTGTGCATCTCCATAGAGATTCAAAGAGGACATCAGCTTTTCTGGAGCTCAATGGCAGGCATTTCTGAACACAACGTGGGCACTATGAGCACAGCTTAAATTCTCTGGAAAAGCAGCCAGTGCTTTTCATTGCTGAGCCATCTTCCCAGCACTACGTAGGTTTTTTACTAGAGTTTTATGTTCCATGTGTTTGGACTACAGTTCCCTGCAAGTGACTGAGAGCGAAAAGCAACTGAGTGTTGTCAAGATGGACAGTGCTGTGTCACCTCTCTCATGCAGCGTCACCTCGCTCACACAGAAGTTAAGTGTGTGTCCAGCTTTAGTCATAGAGTGATGTCTGACACAAATACTCACAGAGAGCCTATAATTTGCCCTGATTCTACCACTAGGGACACAGATTTTATTTTTTAAATTTCACATTAAAAAACAAACCTAAACTAAAATCTTTTTCATAGTTGACGTGCCAACGTGAGTGGCAGAAGAAGAAACAGTGTACAATTGGTTGGAAGTGGAGGATGCTAGCGTGATGTTTGCTACAGAGAAGAAGGAGAATCAAAGACAGAAGAGACAGTGAGGAGGTGTGGAGGGGCCATCAGATTTAGACATAGACAGTACCGTGCCAAGAGGATAACCAGGGGGGAGATCTTACATAGGGCAGAGCAGGATGTCCTCAGAACAAGGGCAGGATCACTGGCAAGTGCCAAGAACCCAGCATTAGTGCTATACCTCACCTATTCGAATGAACACTGAAATCTGCTCAGAGATGATGGGGTCATTAAAAGTATATTAACTGCATATGGAGAATTGGGACCCTGTACACAGATGAGAGGAATGTAAATTCACCATTATCAAAAGCAGTATGAAGGCTCCCCATAGATTAAACATACACCTGCTATAATCCCCAACCACTAGACAACTAGCAAAAAGAAATAATGCCACAATTTCCAAGAAGTATCTTCACTCGCATGTTCATTGCAACACGATAACCAAGGCATGGAGTCAGACTAAGTATCCATTAATAGATGGAATGGTTAAAGGAAATGTGATCACGTACATACCTACGGGGAGGGCGGAAGGAGGGATACTCTTCAGAGTTAGAAAAGAAAAAAGCTACCTGTGACATTGAAAACCCTGGAATTGTGCTGTGTGAAAGAAGCCAGGCACTTTAGAAAGGCAAGTCCTATTGCTGTTACTTATAGGTAAAATCTACAGAAGCAAAACGTGAAACAGTGAATAGCAGGTATTACAGGTGAAACGTGGAGTATCACAGAGATCTTGGTCAAAGGATACAATGCATGAGCAAAGGAAATACATTCAAGAAATTTGTTTTGTAACATAGTGACCTAAAAAATCTTAAAGAGAGAATGAGAAAGTGAGAAAAGAGAGATTAAATAGTACTTAATACATTGAATTGGCAAAGCAAGGGAATATTAGATATGTTAAAGAGAACTTTCCGATACAAATGCTTACAAAATAGGATTCACTCCCTAGATGTTAAACTTCTGTAATCTGAGAAATCGAATCCTGCCACTATCTCATCCTCAGAAACTTGTGTAATGAGGATGACACTCCAGGAGACACTCTTCACCATAGAGTAGAACTGTAGATCACGTAGTATTCACTTGTTTTCAGGTTTTCTCATAAGTTTACATAGAAACACAATCAATATCACAGACTTCTGGGGCTGAGGAGATGGCTCAGTCTATCAGTAAACCACACGCTGCAGTAAGATGAGGACCAGAATTAAGGTCTCCAGAGCCTATGCCAAAAGCCAGGCCCACCCAGAGATGCAAGGCAGTAACCCCAGCACTCATAGACATGGGGCCAAAACAAGAAGGTTTCTGGGGTTCCTGACAAGCCCCTCTGCCAATTATTGAGGTCCTGGTTCAGAAAGAGAACCTGTCTTAGTGGGAACCTCTGAGTACCAACCTCAGTGCTCCCTCAGGGTTCAGACAGTATGCTTACAACATGCAGAACTGGCTAAAGGGGTCTGAGAGTGAACGAACCAGCTCGTACACGCCTCCTTCTGTTGTTTCTCTTATTTAAGAAAAGTTCCCTCTCCCCACAAAGCTTCCAGTTTATGTACCCACACAGACATAATTGGAAATTCTCTGGCAATAGCAAGGATACCAGGCATGCAGTTTTGAAGACCAAGAAGACCGATAAGGCTGACACGGTGGGCATTACCTTATGTATGTCTCAGAGGGGGCATGGCTGTGAAGTGCCCTGACATATCTGAAAAGGGTAAATTGTGGAAGGGGCTGTGATCTCTAAGAGGGGGAGAGGGATCTTGTCTGTTAACTGCATTTGTGTTGTTAGTTAGCTAGAGGTTTGTAATTGATACATGTGGAGAAAGGGAGAAGGCTGCAAAGTGCTGTGCACTCTCTCAGCACTTCCTTCCACTTCCTTGGAGGCTGGGAACACAGCCTCATAGTAGTCATGGCAACCAGAAGAAGCCAGGGAAGAAAAATGGATGTCATGTGAACCACATTAGTATTTTAGCCAAACGCTAGCTGATTAAAGGGAACCCCTCAGCTCTAGAGATAAAACATCTAAGGTGACTAGGTCAAGGGAGAGACTGTGATACTGTAAAATCTGGAGCCTGGCATTTACAGCTTCCGGGATAAGGGGCGGCTTTGTTACCACTGTCTGAGTGAGAAATATTTCCTTTTTCTGGGGTCCTTTCCAGAATTCAACGCACCCAGTATATATTCTCTATATCAAGATTACACAGCCAAATGAAAGGTCATCCCATATAACAGTACATGAGGGAGCTCTGCCCAATAATTGTTTGATACACTGCTGAGGGTTTTTGAGACAAGTCCCACTATGGAATAGGGAGCACTCTGGCTTCACAAGGGTGTTCCAGAAATGACACTGACTATTCAAAGGCAGGTATCCCCAAAACTCTGCCAGTTGGGCTTTTTTTCTGGAATACGTGATTCCTGTAGTTCAGTCCAGTGATTTTGTCTGCTGTATTTTCACTGTATAGTCCTGTGGACCACAGCACTGTCTCAAAGCATAAAGATGGAGATGCAATTGAGGAATACATCACATAACATATGCACTCATATAAGACATGTGTATCTTTGAACCACTGCATAATATATTTTAAGTTTTATGTGTATGTGTCTACAGATATTGGGATACCATATTGGGGCAACATCTGTCGGGGCCCCAAGTTGAGGCGACATCTGTCAGGGTCCAACCTCAATGAGGTTGGCATGTTCCAGGGTAGGGGCATGTAGATTTAAAACACTAGGCAGACAGAACAGAGATACAGAGAAAGGGACAGAGACACACAGAAAAGAATTGATGGGGCAATCCAGTGAATACTGAATATGCCCATGTTTATTTTCCATATGCTTATACACCACAATCCAAAAAGGGGAAAGAAGGCAAAAGACTGCTTTAACATGATACAAAGAACAAACAGGGCAATTACCTCTTCAGTGCCTGAAGCAGCAAGCACCTATTTCCTCAGTTGAATATTCTGTAGTTTAGACCGGACATGCATCATGAATCTACCTCTATGGGATGTCGTAAGGCCCAAAAGACCAAATAACTAAACCCTAGATCAAGACACCAAGTTAGTAGCCACACCTAAAGTCAAACCTCTTGTCAATAGCCTTGAAGAAGAAAGAATAGGCCTGAATTCTCTGATCTCTAGTCAAGGTGGAATGGACTCACTTCTGTGGGCTCCCTCACACACACAAACACACACACACGCACGTGTGTGTTGACTTATTTGTGTCATGATAGATGATAGATATATAGATAGATGATTGATAGATATAGATAGATGTAAATAGATGATAGCTAGCTGATGATAGATTTAGATAGATAGACAGACAGACAGACAGATAGATAGATGGATGATGGGAGGGAGGGAGGGAGGGAGGGAGGGAGAGAGAGAGAGAGAGAGAGAGAGAGAGAGAGAGAGAGAGAGAGAGAGAGAGAGAGAGAGATTTCACTCTGTATTTACATATTAGGATAATTTCAAAACATGTATGGCCAGACACCGTCTTAGATTAACAGCACTTTGTTGGTAAAATGAGGACGAATTGAGGTTTTAGATTCTTCATAGCAATTTGAGGTCTATTCTAGAATTTTCTGTTACCACTTCATAGTCTTCTAGCAAAAACAAATCAATATTTTTCTTTATTCTGAAATGTTTTTCCCCTTGGGATGCAGTGATTGGTTTCCAGAGGATAATCTCGGGAAAATACTGCCATCTCATGCTACAAAAGAGGGAAATCAGATTCAAGGTCATTTATTACTCGAGGCCTCCTGCTCTTAAAAGCAAACCATATGAGTCTGTGTCACCTGGGGGTCTGTTGTCTCATTGTTTACTAGCTCCAGGTTTTCCATCCATGAATTCTAAGCTGGGATCATGTGAGTTACATTTTCATGCAGCAAGTGAATCTTATTATCATAACCGTATAGAATCTTTCAAAAAGAGGAGACAGTGAGGGAACTTGGTACCAAGGTCCACATTCTGGAAAGATGAGTAAGTACATTATATCATGTAACTTACTCCAGTTTGTTCTAATTCTGTTCTCAAATGGGGATCTGAAACATCGTATAATTCATTGTGTGTATGCTCGTCCGTGGCAGAGACCTCCAAAAAGATGTTTCCACGGAAGAATGGTGACTCCCATAATCCAGCTCCAGATATTTTCTTTACTTTTAAAAATAGAATATTTTTATTAGTTCTTCGAGCCTTTGATACAATGCATTCTGTGCTTATTGCCCCCTCCTCGCAGATCCGTGCTCCTTTCTGTACTGCTCCCCAAGTTCTCGTCCTCTTTGTTTTCATAACCTCCTGAATCTATTTCATGCTGCCCATGTACTGCTGGTTTTGTTGCTATCTCCTAGAGAATAGTCAGCCTACCGAGGCCCACCTTCTTAGAGAAAACTGCCACCTTCTCCACCAGAAACCAGCAACTGTCACAACTCCTCTATTACGGTTGGGATTCATAAGCCCCTCCACCTCCATGCTAGAATGCTGACTGGCTTGATCTTGTATCATTCTTATATGGAGAACTACCACTGTTGTGAGTTGTTGACTACAGTGGTCCTGTTATTTCCAGATGATGCTGTTCAGTCTTTCTGGACCTCTGGCTCTTATAATCGTTCTGCTCCCTCTTCCAAGATGGTGCCATAGTCTTGGGGTGAGATACAATACATATGTCCCATTTGTGAATCACCATTCCACTACTATTTATTCTTATTCTTTGTTCAGTTGTTTGTTTGTACATTAGCCACTGTCTGTTGCATAAAGAACGTTCTCAATAAGCTCTGAGAGCTTCATTAATATATGTTAGAGAGGTATGAATTTAGAGGGCAGTTTAATACTATGTTCATATTAGATTATTAATACCTACTGCAATATAAATGATGTGTAAATGGAAATTGTACTGTATTGTACAATATAAGGAATGAAACAAGAAAATGTATTCATATTTGGTGCAGACACAGGTTTTTTTCAAACATTTTTTATTCTGTGAGTAATTAATTCAAACTGTAAAACTGTAAATATGATGGATTAAGATCAAATCCATGAAGAGCATGGTGGCTAGAGGAGAGCTGGAGCACACCGGATCCAGGAAGCTCTCTTTTCTGCCCTTGCGATGGTAGATGGGTTATTCAGGATAAGGCTCATTATGGGACTAAACAAATCCATCCATATAATTCATGTCTTAATGTCACTTGGTACCTAGAACTTGGAAAGTAATAAAACTCACAGCCTGACTCAAAAACCAAACACCAACTCTCAATACTTAGTTTGTTTGTGATTTTTCAGGACTAAGACTAAGAAAATGCCTTTTACTATCTTTATTCTGACTAATAGTCTCGCCGTGTAAGTAAAATCCACAAAGAGGAAACTGAACAGTCCTGAATTGTGGCTGCCTGATGGTGTTACTACCCTGATGCTTTCCTTCATCTTGAGAACTGGAAATGACTGTTCTGACTCAGAGCTCTTTCTCTGAATGACTGTTGCCTTGAAAATGCTCATTCTTTTGTCTCTTCTCTTCCAGTACATTTCTGACCTTACCCCTAAGTATTTCTTAGCAGTTTGATCTGAGGCATAAGTATTCTTAATTCTTGAGTAGGATGTACTGAATTCTTAAGAAGAAACAGAAGATAGGAACCTCCTCCTATTCTTGACATAGCACTTCTTAATCTCTTTGTGTGTCTCTCCTCTCCCTCTCTTTCAGAATCAAGGTATAGTTCTTAATCCCTTAATTGACCCCTAACATGATTTTCAACAATTTAGAAATGTTTTTCTAATACATCTTGAGCTCCGTTCAACTTAGTCTGACCAGGGTGTGACCATGTCTACATGTGTAAATGGCAGGGGTCAGAGGTCAAGACCCCTCTTCACTGTGTATGAATAGAGGCACTGCCACAGCCTCAAGAATCCAGCATGCTTTGACATCAAGCTGTTGCTACCATAAGCCTAGCATGAGCATGCAATATTTTGACATTTGGATTCAATCCCCTCAAGTCAGATTGTGATTTAATTATCCTCTGACTACCTGAGTTTGGCAGTTTCAGAGATGAGACAGTTCTTGGCATAGTAAGAAATTGTTTCAAATCAAAGTAACCATTTTCTAAAAATACTTTCAATGATTTACTTGGCATTTTTAAATGTCAATTTTTGAAGAATCCCTTGGTAGTCATGTAAAATATTCAGCAAATGTCACATACATATATGGCTTGAATTATTTTCAAAATGTTGTAATTATCAGCAAGAAACAGAATTCAGATAGAAAAACATCAACCTTAGAAAGTAGAAATTTAGTCCAACTTGTGGCCCACCCCTAAAATCGAAGCACTTGGGAGATAGAGGTGGGAGACCAGGAGGGTTACAGCTGGAGAATGATTTAGAGAGAGGAAGCCTTGGGTGGGAGTGGGGGCACATGAAATTGTAACCTGATTTTTTTTTTCTGTTCAAACTGACCATGTTGTGAACTAAAGATCGAGTGGAAACCATCTTTGTCTTCAGAACACAGGAGTACATCAGTCCATTATAGCTCCTTATCTGGTCACTAAACTTCTAGTGAAATGGTTGTAGAGTCCTTGCATGTGTCACATGACACACGGATGTGAGATCTGTGATGTGAGGTGCACGCGGTTGACCTCAGATGGAGTCTCTCTTCTAGTTTGTTCAATGATGCTTTGTAATTCTTACTCCCCTGTCATTGCCTCTTTTCTGGCTGAAGCCCTGGAATGTAGGCTAACTCATCACTTAGTGCACAGGACGTTCTTATGGGAAGTAGGCAACCACCGAGTATTTGTCTCAGCCAACCTCAATGTGTTTTGATCCATGTGCCGCCCATATCTGTGCTTTATTTCTACAAAAAAAATTGAAAATAATATGAAAAATCTTAAGTTTGGCACAAGTACATTCCAGTTTGGGTGGCCCTACGTCTCCTATACACCTAGTTCTGGGTGGCTTTCAGCTCTTATTAGGAGGGTGTGTGCTTGGAGCAAATGACACCTACATCCTTGTAATTCTAAAAACCCTTTGTGATTCTTAGGTATGTAAGAACATGTTTGGTTCTAGAAAGACCAATGTTCAAATAAATGGGTACATTCTGGGGGAAAATACTTTTAGTGGTTTATTTGCAAATAAATCCTTTAAAACATCTTTTGAATTGGGGTCTGAAAAGTGGAATATTAAAAATACATTTAGTGATAACCTTTAATGCTCAAACCAACCCCACACCAGTTAGGATTCAAAGGGGTATTTATTTTGAGGGGTAAAACTCACAAAGCACCAACTGTCAGGAAAGGAGCCTAGTCGCCGGAGCAGGAATCAGAACCAAGCTTCAGAACCAAGAGAGCGGGCCAAGGCTTGCCGCTCTTTTTTAAAAGATAAATAGACCACGCCCCAGTGGGCTGGTATTTCAGCAGCTATTGGCTGAAGGAGCAGAAGGCTCTCCTCTCCTGCAGCAAACCTTGAAATTATAAATTAGTTCCAAAGAATGGATTACAGTGTTTCCCTGAATATCTGGCTCCACGTTGAATAGGGCCCTACGTTTCCTAACACCAAGGCAGGAAAGAAAAGTGTATGGACTTCAGAAAAACCTAAAGTTAACAATATTAAAGGCTTTTGACAATGAAAAGATGCTCCACATGGCTTTTTTTCTGAAAAAAATACGAATTAATGAGAAGGTGCATAGGAAATGTCTCCTCCTCTGTGACTAGGTCATTCATAGAAAGAAAAGCCCAGGTAAAGGAGAAGCAAATGTGAACGTGTACTCAGCCTTCTAGCAACGAGAAAAGTATCATCAAGCTCATCAAAGCATCAGTAAGGTGTCATTGATATATAATCTTTAGGTTGACAGAAACTAAAGTGTTGCATGATATCAGATGTTGGTGAGGATATCAACACATTGAGACCCTGGAGTATGCTTCCACATAGCTGGGAAATATTCTCCCCAGATATTTAACATTACATATGTGGACTTAATAATCTAGCCATGCTACTGCTGTTGCTACTCTCCTTTAAACACTAGGAACTCTGGGAAAAATGTGTGCTTCTGCGTACAGCAAGGCTGGTGCTGTGAGAAGGTTTGCCATTGTGTGGCTAGTTCAGCACACGATGGAGTGCGTGAACCAATGGCTTCGGAGTATGTTCAACATTATGTGCAGAACTTTAAAAGTATCATTGAACAGGAAAATGTTATAAGCGGAAATACACGCTACATGGATGAACATTAAACACGCTTGGTGACAAATTTTCAAAGATGTGCTTGCGTGTAGAAGGTAAACATCGAGACATATTGTAAATGTAGTATAAACAAATGTAATGGGAGAGAACCATGGAACGTTCGACAGATAATAAAAGAAAAAAATCAGGTAACATAAACTAAGAGGAGCATTCCATGTATTGACAGTGACAGAATGATGTAAACTCGAGTCTTTAGTCATTGTAAATTTGCTTATCTGAGGTGAACATTTAGAAACAGTTGGAACACTTAACAGTTGAGGCAAAATCAAGTTAAGAACAGGTGTGGGTAACAGTAAAAATATCAATTCTATTTGAAGATTTTCTTGGAAGCTGAGTCTGGATGACACATTTTTAGTTTTAAAGGGTAGTTGCCCTCACTATGACAGAGAAAATAAAACTTCACAAAATGTGCTACGGTCAGCAGCACTTGAGGGCAGTTGACATAAAGTTCATTCCAGGGTCCCCTAGCCCCTCTCATCTAATACACATTCAATAAAAAGCTGTAGAAATATAATACTTAGAAACTGTATGCTAACTCAGAGAGATGACTTGAGCCATGAAAACATGGCGATGCTGTTCCCACTCAGTAGACTGTGACTGATGGAGAGGGTGGACTTGAGCCTAAGAAGCTGTCCCCATTGCCACTGGAGACCAGGGTCGTTTTTGCCTGGACCTATGGGCTTTAGATCTTCTAGAAAATGAATCCAGATACAAAATCCCTTTTAAAGGAAGATGGAATAGGAGCAAGGCTTAGCCAGGCACTTTATTTATGATTGCATTAAAGGAATGTTTTTATTTATAAATTTGATTATTCCTTTATTGAAAAACAGAGTCGCAGTTACTAACAAATAGTCGAGGGGTAGCAAAACTTGTCTACTGAGGGTCAGCAGTGCCAGGTATAGTATTCACTTTCATTCCTGGACTGATGAAGCTCATTATTCTTTTATGCTAGCAATTGGTAAACATGGTTGTGTATTATTAGATTCTCCATTACCATTTTAATTACGTAGATACTCTGTAATGTCTCCTGGTGTTTAGTCATCCATGAGGCGGGTCTCTGCGCAAAATTTAGTACTCTTTCTCTTCATTGTAAGAGGTGGGAAGTGAGCATCTGGTGAGCCCCTGCTTCCCCATCACCTTAATGACACCCTATTTAGGAATATTTTAACAGGGAACTGTGAAAAGAGCTAATCTTATACAAAGGGTATGTAATTTGCTGGTGGTAGGATTTCAAGCTTCCAGAGACATGTGAGTGTCGGTGTGTGGGCATATGCCTATGTATTTCTGTGCCTACGTTCCCTGGGGAGGTATACTCACTGATCTTGGATAACAGCTGATCTTGCAACACAACAGAAGCATCTTTTTAATAACCTCATCATCTGAGCAGTGAATCACTAAAGTGACCTGATTACCCTACTCTAAAAACACTCATGAGGTATTAGTATGTTCAGATTCTGCCACACATTCATCCTGTGACAACAAAGACAGTAAACTAATCACTGGATGGACACATCTGAAAAACACGCCACTTCAGGACAAGCAGTGAAAATTCTTTTTAAGACAAGATTTGCTCATTTGCACAACAACAACATCTTCTAAATATATTAAATATTTATCCATGCCTTTATTCAGGAAAATTTTAGGGACAGAAATTCTTACAAGCAGCTGGGCGGTGGTGGCGCACGCCTTTAATCCCAGCACTTGGGAGGCAGAGGCAGGCAGATCTCTGTGAGTTCGAGACCAGCCTGGTCTACAAGAGCTAGTTCCAGGACAGGCTCCGAAACCACAAAGAAACCCTGTCTCGAAAAACCAAAAAAAAAAAAGAAGAAATTCTTACAAGCTAATTTTAGGTAGAGCCTACCTTGGTTCAAGACACTGTGTGAAGGCGACAAAACTTTGGCATTAGGAGTAAGTCCCTATTTTCTATAACTCCACATACTGCAGGAATTTGTAATTTGGGGAAAATGTTCTTTATGATTAAATTGCTGGCTGTAAGGTATTTCCAGATGCTTGGGGGAGGACCTGAATCCTCAGCTGAATAGAAATGACTATGCTTAGATTTGGCCTTCGCACACAACTTAGGAGATTTTTGTAGTTAAATGGCTTCTGGCAAGAAGAGTTGTTGACTTTGGGAAGATTCGGTCAGTACTGCTTTTCAGTTCTTTCCTGCTTCCTGTAAACTAATAATTGCCTTTTTAAAGCACTAAGGTTTTCCCTCAAACTCTGATAGAGTAGAAACGGTTGCCCTTTGGCAGAGTGGGGCATCACATGTTCAGCTTCAGCTCATAGCCCCCTCTGGTTCTTTCCTGCTACATTTGCCCATAGCGTAGAAGATTCAGACTCTAATAATTTTAATGACTAAATCAAATGCCAGCATCATAAAACAGATGCAGTGGCTTGGAGTTATAGACTGATTTGACTTTCTAGCATTTGGTATTGACCTCCTTTAAATCTCTCCTGATGAACTTTAAATCAGTTACTCATCATTCTTCCCTCATAATGATTATTTCTTCATTGGTTCAACAAATACTTATTGAATGTCCTTCATATTAAGTGCAGGTTGTATAGAAAATTCTCTTCCCAAAATATCTTATTGTTCAGCTTGGTCAGTTTGGATGGTCACACAGTTGCTCCATTAAGACCAAGGTGCTCATTTCAACAGCTGTAGGGATTGGAGCTGTCAACTGCATCCTCCTGTGGGCATTACCACTTGTTTATGGTGGTGACTTCATACAAGGGTATGTCTTCTCTGAAGAACAACTCATATTGATTGAGTAGTCACTGACAGGAACACAGAGGGTCAGCCTCTGTGCCTCTGACCATCAGTCTGAAGGACTATCCACATGGGAACCATTGCCTTCCCCTGACTCCTTCTTCCCCCAATACAGCAATGGGTGGTTATGTTCCACAAATCTTCATATCATTAGCAAAACTCCAGGATGGTGACCCAGGACTCAAGTTATCAGTCCGAGCAATGACAAACTGGCATTTGCAGAATCCCTGTATGGGGTCTGTGAGTTGATGCTCCGTGAGTGACTTCATGGTACCTAAAATGTTAAGATTAGTTCTCTGTGCTGGTTTTTTTTTTTTTTGTTGTTAACTCATGCGTGATCGTTGTTTGTTTTGAAAAGTCCACTGAATCCTTAGCTGCTCCGGCAGTGTTTTCCATGGGACTCCTCCATTGACAGGGCTTTCTCACACCAAACCTGAAAGTAGCCTTACCTTGAGTGTTTCCCTCAGTCACAGAGCAAACACTCACCACTGAAAATCCATTGCCCCACAACTCTTTGTGTCTACAACACAAATGGAACACATTGATACCTGCTTCCGTTTAGACTGCAGGGAGAGAGTAAGAGCTCACCCCACCCCCACTGCCTAGAAGGACCAGGCAGGAGATAGAGGCTGCATCAGAGTAACTCTTCTCCCAGTGTAAGCTGCGTCTACACTTGCCTTTCAAAGAAGTGTGCCCACAGCTGCCAGAGCAATGTCATGGTGGCCGTGTAGTTCTAGATTTGTGGGTTTATTTTGTTAGAATCTTCTTGAGGAAAAGGTAGAAAGATTTAACCCCTTCCCTGTGATGGAAAACTAAGGACTTCCTTTAACTTTTTATAAAAAGTAGTCATTTTCAGTCCCAAATTCCAGGAAATACATAAATGTATTGAGTCCTAGAACATACTACTTTCTTGGCATCCAATTAAATTTATAAAATATTTGTTCAGCACCTTATACGTACAAAAGCACATTCAACACACTTGGGATGGAGTAAAGAACAAAACAGACCCTGTTCTTACCTTAACTCCCAGCCCATTGTCTCATCCATACTACCTTGTAGGAAGGATGGGATTGAGGGAAGGAAACAGAGCTGACGTGAAAAATGTTTCTGGATTTTCTGCCTGAAAATGCTTTTGCATATTTGATCCCATTCTCAAGATCATGTGACCTACTTATTTTCTGAGATATTATGGTATATTTTTTCATTTTATTTTTCGAAGTTGTGTTTTCAAGGCACCGTGAGCATTTTTATTCAACCATTGAAATACAATTTTTGGCTTAAACAGACTGAAAAATCTCGGTTGGGGTGAAGAGAGGATAGTGAAGGGAGTATCATCTTAACCTAGAATGTTTGGGGAAAATATATGGGCTAATTATTTATGTCTTTTAGTAATGAAAGAATTATGAAACAGTGAATTCATACTGATTGTATATTTTTAAATATGTTCTTTCTGTAGTTATTTAAGTATATAAAAATTAAAAGCTAAATATATCTGATTATAGAGAAAAAATTTGGCTCAGTCACACAGGAGCGGTGTTCTAGTCACCCCATGAGCTGAGAAGGTTTCCTCAGTACTAGAATTACTACAATACATAAACCTGCTGACATTGGGAAAGTTCGTTACTCTGCAGTCTTCATGTTACAAAACTGATTAATCTGTTCTGAAACCAAAGTAGCTTTTGTTTTGGCATGGGAGACTTCAAATATTGACAAATATTACAAAAGTATTTGTTTATTTTTATATATTCCACTTCTTTTTAAATGTCTGATGGGAATTCCTCAGTCAATGAGGTGACAGATAGATAGATGATAAATTGGTGTCCCTGTATGGCAGATTTTGTGTCCGTGAATATAATTACTAATACTTAGTTAGTTTTCCTGAAAGTCAAAGAAAACCTGTACACTCCCAACATTCATATTCCACCCTGAACATGTAACACTCTATAGTGAAGCAAGGATTCCACCCCGAACTTCCAACACTCTATAGTGAAGCAAATATTTCACCCTGAACATGTAACACTCTATAGTAAAGCAGAGATTCCACCCTGAACATGTAACTCTCTATAGTGAAGCAAGGATTTTAATTAACTGGGGATTTGACAAGAACTTCTTTCCCGTACCATAGTTTTTATGACAGTTTGTTTATGATATTATAACAAATTTATGAAGTCAGGTGTCTCAGGCAGTTTCTAATGGCTAAGAAAAGCTAGTGGCTGGCTCAATAGAAAGCATAACCAATATACACAGCTTGATGACTCCCTGCATTAATTTTTAGATTATGGAGCTAAAACCATGGCTGTTCCTTACCTAAATGCAGGGGCTGCTAAGGGGTCATAGGACTCTCTTCTGTTTAGACCACGCTGAACTCAAATCAATTTTATAAGAGTACTCTTGGTCTTTCCAATGACCTAATTGCAGGTGGCAAAAACTGAAGTCATCGCCGGGCGATGGTGGCGCACGCCTTTAATCCCAGCACTCAGGAGGCAGAGGCAGGCGGATCTCTGTGAGTTTGAGACCAGCCTGGTCTACAGAGCGAGTTCCAGGACAGGCTCAAAAGCCACAGAGAAACCCTGTCTCGAAAAACAAAAAACAAAAAAAACCTGAAGTCATCAGAGACTCTCCTCCAGGGGTAACAGCACACATCCATTCTTCTGTGTCTGTTGTTAAATGTATCCTTTTAGGACAAAAATTCAGAGCTCTCAGTTCATAAAAGGGTCAAAGTCAGGAATGCACTGGACAGGTGTCCTTCAATACTCCTGTCAAGAACTTTCAATAAATGGTGAACAGAAAACTGTTCAAAGGCAGGTTCTGGAGAGTCAGGGGCTGGTGTTTGTGCTGCTGATCAAAGGCAAGGTCTGGGACACTAAAATCAAAGTGCACATCAGCTGCTGTGCTTTTAGCGCTCAGACCTTTTCCCAGGCAGACACTTGACATCTACTTGTACATAGAGAGGGAAACAAGCCACCATTGACCAAAGTGTTCCTAGGGCATCTGCTCTCCCACAAATGAGGATGTGGGGTTGACCAGATCTCTATCTAGATAATCTGTTCTAGCACAAATGAGGATATAGGGTTGAGTAGATCCATATCTAGACCATCTGCTCTCTCACAAATGAGGATGTAGGGTTCACCAGATCTCTATCTACACCATTTGCTCTCCCACAAATGAGGATTTGGGGTTGAGAAGATTACTAACCAGATCAGGCCTATTCTAATGCTTGTGTGATTGTAGCTCCATTTTTCCCATTTGCTAATTGACTTTGGAATATGGTAAACTACGCATTCATATAAGTTTCAAACACATTAGGTTTAAGAGTATAAGATAGGAGAGAAGTATAATTGTCTTAGTTAGGTTTTTATTGCTGTGAAGAAACACCATGACCACAACAACTCTTACAAATGAAAATATGTCATTGAAGGGCTCAGTTGAGTTTCAGAGCGTAAGTCCATTGTCATCATAATGGGGAGCATGGCATTGTGCAGGCAGACATTGTCCTGCACATCTTGACCAGAAGGCAGCAGGAAGTTGACTGACTGTCACACTGAGGGAAACTCAAGCAAAAAAGACCACAGTGACATACTTTGTCCAACAAGGCCACACCTAAAAGTGCCACTCCCTTTGGGCGACACTTTCTTCTACACCACCACAATAATCAAAATATTTAACCTAAAAGATGAAGCAAGAAAGAAAAAAGTTACTAGATCATATGAGAGTTCTAAGCTTATATAATTTAAAACTTACAGTAAGTTTATTTTATTATTTTGAGTTCAGTCACACACACACATTTCACACACACATTTCACACACACACTTCACACACACACACATTTCACACACACACATTTCACAGACACACACACACACGCGTGCACACACACACACACACTGTTTTCATGTTTGCCATCCACTCTGTCTTTTCTCCTGGATATCTGTTTGGGCTTTGTTTGATCTGGTATTGACTTCCTTCTACTTGAGAAATTCTTCTCTTCTTTTTTTTTTTTTGAACAAAATCAAATATAAAAAGATAAAACAAAAACATCATATTGAAGTTGGACAATGCAAATCAACAAAAGTGTAAAAATACCCATCAGTGGGCTCTAGAATCAGACAGCCACTCATTCACACACTTGAGAGTCCCATAAAAATATTGAACTGAAAACGATGATGTATAGATATGCAAAGGACTGGCTGTCAGCCCCATGCTTGCTGCTTCTGTCTTTGTGAGCTCATAGGAGTTTTGCTCGGATGATTTAGAGGGCCTGTTCTGGTGCGCTCCGTCCCCTCTGTCCCTTACACTCTTTCCTCCTCTGTTTTTGTTCATCTGGATGAAATTAGCGTGTGGGCATGCCTATGACAGGTTGTCTCGGCCCATTGTGGGCATCACCATTCCCTATTCAGAGGACCCTCAACAGTGTAAGGGTGGAGATAGCTAGTGGTGAGGTGTGACATGACTGGCGTCTCAGAGTTCCTGCCGTGGCCTCCCCTCATTGATGGAAACTAGAACTGAAAGCAGACTAAACCCCTTCTCCCCTGAGTGGCTTTTTTGTCAGATCTTTTACCACAGCAACAAAAGTTAAATTAGAATTCTGCAAAGATAAGTACTTTTGTTTAAATTTAATTGGAAAAAATCTATGTGATTTTGTAGATGACAAGTTGGTGTATGCTTTACAGCAGAGTTGGGCGTGGTGATTGTCGGGTTGCTATAGCAACCCCTACTGGTTTGAGGTCTGGTGAGGGGAAACCATTCCTTGGGACTTGTTTGTGACTAATTTCATTTTCAGAGAACATTATATATAACAAGTAAGCAAGTGAAATACACATTTCCAGTTTGAATTCTGAGCTTGCCAGGGATGGAAGCAACAGCAGAAAAAAGAGTCACTGTAACCCACAAAACAGTAGAAAGCAGATCTCCAGCAGTGTGGGGATGATGAGTTCTGTGACATGAGCTCCATTGTGAATGCTGACTGTGATCCAAGTAATGAACGCAGCAGCCATGTAAGCATTCCTTCTACACGTCAGGCATGTGCAGGGAGGATCCCTTACCTTTCAGAGCCCCCTGAGTTAAACATCCCAAGTAGCAGCAGCAAGAACCCCAGATCTGTTCTCGTCAAGGAACCAAACGAACGTGACACAAGTTGGTGGAGACATGTTTCCCTGGGAACAGGAAGGAGAGGGTTAATGGAGAAAGGATGGAGGTCGTTCTCTTGTTTCATGCTGCAGTGTTTTTATCCAACTTACACAGTCTCCTCTGCCCTTCCTATCATCTCTTATCGTGCCTAATACAAGGGCTGTGCATAGCTGCACCTCAGCATTGTTTCTGTATGAAAGATAAAACTCATCCTCACACTGTATGTGAGTTTGGATTCTCCATTGGTTGCATCTGTAGAAGTGGTACCATAGACACATGGCTGACTTTATCTAAATCCTTGAGACAAGTTACCACATACTGGCTCAATAGCAGAGCAATTCAGAAACTACAGTTTTTCTTTTTAGAAGACATTTTTATTCTCATACTTCATAGCAAAGAAAAGCGGTTTTTAAAAGTAATAAACAGGGCTAGAGAGATGGATCAGCAGCTAGGAGCATGTATTGCTTTTTTGTGGGGGGGGGGTTCTGACTTCCATTCCCAGCACTGACGTGAGAGATCCAACACCTGGCCTGCACAAGCACTGTGTGCCTGTCGTCTTTGTGCCTGCATTCAAGGTTAAAAATAAAAATAGTTTTTTTAAAGAAATAAAGGAGTGTGATTGCTGGGGCCCGCAGACTCCTTCAAAGGTCACTCTGTCTTCAGCCATCTCCCTTTTTAGTCTCATCAGCACCACATACCTGGAGCAAGATCCGTCTTCTCTGCCCTAAACTCCTGCTTGTCTCCAAACCCATATTTGGTTTCAGTTTATCCCCTGCAAGTTCTTTTAGAACCTATGTCTCTATGATGGACACAGGTGACCCGTGATTGTTACTGTGTTGTGTACCCAGTATGGGCCAGCTGCTGTGCTGAATGTCTTATCCTAAATGACCTTACTCATTCCTCGCTATAGACGCATAGCTGTTAT
Organism: Microtus ochrogaster; assembly: GCF_000317375.1. NCBI lineage: Eukaryota > Metazoa > Chordata > Mammalia > Rodentia > Cricetidae > Microtus > Microtus ochrogaster. Next base: position 1,484,875 of record NW_004949118.1, on the reverse strand, counting down.
TAAAATAGCCAATCCTGCCATCATATGCATTCTAGAGACAAAGGAAATGGTCTCTCCAGAGGCACATAACTGAAGAAGCTGATGTTACGTTAGGGTGCTGGTAATTTCCTTTTTTTTTTTTTTTGAACTTTCAAATCATTTTATCTTTAATAACCTGGCATTAATTCAAAGCATGAAAAACAAAAGTTAAGATTGTTCCTTTTACGGGAGATGCCCATTACGATAGACTCAGTCACGTGACGAGATAGGATTCCAAACAGGAAGGCGTCCCTGCTCACGGATTGATGCATTTGGTTACTGATGATCAGCCTGCGGTGCTGGGAATTGAACTCAAGACCTTTGGAAGAGCAGGCAGTGCTCTTAACCACTGAGCCATCTCTCCAACCCCTTCCTTTCTTACTGCCACTCCTACAGAGACAACAAAGGCCCACCTAGGTGACGGTCCACCATAGGAACAGCTCTCTCCCTGTGCTTCTGTTCTCATCAAAGGATCAAAGGTACCTGGTCCATGCTGAGACCAATACTGCTAGTCTGGGAACAGGAAACAGAGAGTGTCAGTGAAGAACTGGAAAAATGACACAAATCATTTCCAGACGGGAAGAGAACGCTACAACTTTAAGTAATTCGTGGGCTTTGTGTAGCATAACATGAGATTAACCCAGGTTTTGTTGTTTCAGTCAGAAGTCTCTGCGCTGGCCATAGAAGAAAAGTGGGGTATGAGGGCTTTCCTGGTGCCTACAGTTTTCTTTTCCATTCTATTAAAATGGCAGTAGATTACTATACAGTCCAATGAAGACACACCAAGAACTTACACTCCATCGGGAGGCAAGGAAGATGGGATAAAGGAGAATAAATACACAAGAGAAAGTTGGGATCATCTGCAGGTCTCGGAGTTCTCATGACTGCTGGAGAGGACGGAAGGCACAGGTACGCTGTGTCACTGATGAACACATGAGAAGCTGGATTTAGAGGAATGAAAATTACCCCTCATCTGGAGACCTAGACAAGGCAGTGTCTGAGTACTGAGTGTGGCTTGCACCCTGAAGATGAGTGGGACTTCCTGTGAGGACGGATGGGAAAGGTGTTCTAGAAGGAGAGTGATAGGAGGTGATGCTTTTAGGGAGGGGACACTCACAGAGCAGCAGTCACGGGTGGACGCTGTTGTGCGTGAGAAAGAGTGGAGCAGCTGACGCTCGTGCTCAGTGCTGGAGCAGAAAGCCTACGATGGGCATCTTAGATTGGAAAGGATGCTAGCTCGTGGTGTAAGGGATGCAGTTTATCATGTAGATGAAGGGGTGTGTGCAGAAAGGCATGATAGCAGGTGGTGCCAGGGTAGTTGATGTGTTCAGTGAGGGCTCCTTGCATCCTCGCATCTCTCCTTGCATCCTCGCATCTCTCCTTGCATCCTCGCATCTCTCCTTGCATCCTCGCATCTCTCCTTGCATCCTCGCATCTCTGCAGAACAAGAAATGGGAAGAAGACTCCTTCGCTCACCCTTATCTCCCAAATCTCCCTCACCTCTCAAAACAGCACCATCTTCCGTGAGCCAACAAGGTCATTTCGCATTCAAACAATAACACTATTCTAATAAAAGGATGAAAAATATTTTTGTTATAACACTATGTTATTTTGAGAATTTCATACAGTGTATTTTGATTATATTCAATCCCTAACTCCACCCAGATCCACCTCTACTTCCTTACGCCTGCAATTCCATGTCCTCTTATTTAAAAAAAATTATTGAGTAATCCACTTTTTGCTGCCCAGTACTCTTGGGGTGTCACACCAACCACACAGAAGCATAGTTAAACCTACCTAGACCACACCCTTAAAGAAAACTGACTTTCCCACACACAAAAAAAAAAACCATTAATTGTCCATAATTCCTCAGTTTCAGCAGTGGGAGGCTCATGAGCCTTTCCCATCTTCGTGCTGGAATAATGACAGCCCTGGTCCTGAGCAGGTCAGCTCCTGAGGAGAACAGTGCCCAAATGTCCCGAAGACTCTCTTTGTTCTCATCCACTGAAGGCGAATTTAATTAATCCAGGCCAGTGGGTACAAGAAGACAATTTTAATATAAAAGCACACTCACACACCCGGTGGGGGCCAAAATGAAGGCGAATTTAATTAATCCAGGCCAGTGGGTACAAGAAGACAATTTTAATATAAAAGCACACTCACACACCCGGAGTTCAGCGATCCACCGATCCACCGTAAAACCGGAAGACAGGAAGGGCTCCAGTCTCGCGTTCCAATTCATTAGTAAAAACATTCGCCCGAGGCTGTCCCGCCCCAAAAGGCGGGGTCTCTCTACAATCCACCCCATCCTCTGCCCCTCTTCAGGACTATCACCAATAGTTTAAAGCACCTTGAGTATTGGGCTGGAACTTTCATCCATCTGTGGTCACCAGATGTCACTGCAGGCTTTTCTGTGGGGTTCTGTTGTGATACAGATATTGTAGAAAACCTGCCTCTGGCCGTGGAAGAAAAATAGCAGTGAGAAAGAGGTCTGTGCAAAAGAACAAGACTCGTTCCCCAACCATACCTTTCAAGTCACAGGCGGGAAACTCTGGTGCACACTGCTCAGAACTATGCCAATTCTACTTCAACCCAAGTCTGAGTCCCAGCAACCCCTGTCTGTGACAAGTGTCCCTGTTTGTGCTCCTTATTAACAATGTTTCTTGAAGAAGCCACTTCAGTTGCTCAATGTTTGGTTCCTGTTTCCTTTTTTCCAATCTGTGAAGTAGAACTAATCATCATAAGATGGCCTCTTACTTGGAGAATGAACCAAACGGCGTTGGCAGAAATGCTTTGTTCTCTGTGAAGTGCCGCAACATTATTAATACAGTGTAAGCCTGTTCAAGCCGTATTTTCAGGAGGATTCTGCAGAAAGACTCAGCAAACCCTTTCAGGAGGAAGTGTATACATGAGTGAGAGTTAAGCTGGCGAGATGGACCAATCAGGAAGGGCAGTTGCTATTAGCTGATGACCTCAGTTCAGTCCGCATGATGGAAAGAGAGAACCAATTCCAAAAGCTGTGTTCTGACCTTTGTATATGACCTGTGGTGCACACATGCGCATGAGTGCACATACATACATACATACATACATACATACATACATACATACACACACACACTAGATAGATGATAGATAGATAGATAGATAGATAGACAGACAGACAGACAGACAGACAGACAGACAGACAGACAGACAGATATTGCGAATCCTGGGTCCAGCTACTGGGCTAGTTGCTATCTCTGACATTCTCGAGCTCTAAATAAGAAACAAATTAATTAAATATTTTTATGTCTCAGTCTCCTCCTCCATGAAAATGGTGATTAGGAATGATTCCTTCCAGAGCTATAATATGTAACATCACATAACAACAAAGGAACAGTCAGGTGGGTAGTTGGATTTCGTGTCTAGCCAGATGGCTTTTAAATGAGAAGATGATTCTAATCATCTCAGTGGATCCAGTGGAGCCACACGAATCCTTAAATTTAGAGATACTTTCTTGGCTGGGGAAGAAGAAAAGATACAAGAAGACAAAACCTAAGGTTGCAGTATGAGCTTCAACCACCAGTCCTGACTTTGGATATGGTGGACGGCAGGCTGAAGATCTGTCATACTCAGCGCCCAGTCTGCTCCGCTGGGGATCTCTTAAACATTGAGTGTAGTCTGCTATGTTGGGAAAGAAACCGATTTCGGTATACTCTCTAGTCCCAAGGAGTCATTTTTAAAGATTTGCAAAGATACGTATGACCGGAAGTAAAATAGCCAAAGAGGCTACTGCTGAGTTCTGTGGTTCTTTCCATCCTTTGTTTACATAAGAGCAAGGAAGCCCTGAGACTTGGGGTTGGGGGAAGGTAGGTGCTAAAGACAGACAGTTCATTAATACGCAGATATTGATCCTTGGGAAAGGCCAAGAGGAAGGAAGCATGGCATTAGTCTGTAGGGATGACGTCAAGACTCTAAAACTCCCCTAGAGGGAGAGATGCTAGCTGGCTAAGTGGAGGCAGTGGCTCAGAAAAGTGTGATACTGTTACTGACAGTCAGGGATCCATACAGCCAGGAAAAGGTAATGACAGAAGTAATTTTTGCAGCCTGGCTGCTCATCAGAAACCCGTGAGAATGCTCTACGGGCAGGTTCCTAAGCATCTATGACAAAAACAAATAGACCTTCTTCCCCTCAATTGCTAACGGACCTTGATGCAGTATGAGGATTGTGAAGTCCTAGTGCAGGATAAAGAGTGCACAGCGGCACTGCAGACCACTGGGAGGCGCTGTGCACTTGACTGTTGTAGGCCTGGCGTGAGGAAGGATGGCTGCAAAGAAACTGAAGATCTATATGCACCTAGAAGGTGGAACAGGAAGAGGAAAAGACACAATCGCCCACTGAATTTAAAATTCCTTGGGACTAGACAACATCCGCTATCCCCCATATCGGGATACCCAGTACTGTGACACATAATGAACTAAAAAGGAATATTTGTTCTTTAAATAGTTAAGTAAATATATGATATTAAATCTGGAAAACTGGGCTAGCACAGGAAAATAGAGTTTCACCAAAACGAAATAAGCAAATTTAAAAGGATAAAAGTTTTGAGGGGATGAGGAGTTCCCTTAAGACTTCCTGGGAAAGGGGGCATAATAAAAATGGCTCTGAGCATGCAAGGAAAGCATGTAGAGATGATTTGTGGGGCTCCTCGACCGCAGTTCCTGAAACTTGTCAACCCCTCCTGTTGTATTTGCATGTGACAAGCGGACTGAAGTGTGAACTGTGTTTCCCACAGGTTACATCTGCTCTGGGACGTGCTGAATGTCACTCGAAGGTCCCTGTGTCTGCTTCAGAGAACTCCTGTTGAATGACAAGGACCCTGAGCACAGTAAGTCCAAGTGGGGAAACAGCATGGGCAGAAAGGGGCCTGTGAGCCTGCCGTCCTCCAGTTAAAATAGAAAAGCAGCAAGGTACGAAGGTGTATCCAGAATTCACAGCTAAGTGTTGGCTCCCACGCCACCTCCCACCCAACACACACACGCCACGTGCTACAAACACCACACATACACACATGCTCCACACGCCACACAGGCCACACATACACACACGCACCACACGACACACATACACACATGCACCATATGACACACGTACCACACATGCACCCCATGACACAACACACATACACACATGCACTCCATGACACACGTACCACACATACACACATGCACCACATGACACACATAACACACATGCTCCCCACGACACAACACAATACACACATGCATCACATGATACACACCACTCATATACATAATCACCACACATGCTAACCACACACACATACCACATACACGTACATACCACCTGAATACCATAATACAAACATATAAACAAACACATACCACACATGAACATACATACCACCTACATACTACACATAGACTTATATATGCAAACATACACCATACATATACACACCACACATACACACATTCATATACACGTACCACACTTACACACACTCGCCATACATACATACACACCATACATACACACACACCATACATACACACATGCCATACTTACACATACTCACTACACATACACACACACACCATACATATAAACATACCACACTTACATACACTCGGCACACATACACACATACCCCACACACCATAGACATACATGCCACAGACACACACACACCACATACATATATATCAGCATGCTTCCTTTCATCTAAAAGTAATCATGGATCCAAACTGACTTTTCTTGCAGCTATAACAGAGAGACATAAAGGGACCCTACGTGCCCAGTAAACTTTCCAAAGTCAAAACTGTCCTGTTTCTCCAGGCTCCGATATGGCTGGATTACGTTAAAGATGTGCTTCTTGTTTGGGGATGTAGCTCAGTGGCAAAGTACTTGTCTATCATGTGCAGGGCCTGGGTATTTCCCCAGTTTTATTTCTTGGTGGTGTTATTTAATACCATTGGGAAGAAAGTCAAAAGGCACTAATTGCTCATTATATACTGTGGCAGAAATTAACAAACAAGAACTATTTTCTTTTTGCTGACACCTTTTCCAAGTCTTGCAGATGTTTTTCTTTTTGTTTTTCCTTTGGTTTGCTGACCTCAACTGGCACAAGGATTAGGTAACATGATTATTTCTGAGAAAAAGACTAAGTACAGTTAGTAAACAAGAAGTGACTACTGGGCAGAAACATAACAGGGAGGAGAATCTTGAGGAATGGAGGCTGTCTCTATAGCTGTGCTTTGCCATGATGGATCCTGTCATAGTTAAGAGGCATGAGCAGAAAGATTATATTATATTATACAATAATACATTAACAACATATTTTAAAATATTAATACCATAATAAAAGACTTAATTTGGGTGACTTCATTTTCTGGGTTCCTTCTTCAGTTATGGAAGAAATTATATCCAAAACACAGAAAATAGAGAAAACTCATAAATATGAAATTACCTATTGTTATGGTATCAGTGTGGTAACAGACTTACTTGGGAAACATCTACATAGTTGTTACATCACTCTATGTGAAATATCTATGATATGCCCTCATGTTACTAATATGACCTTCATGCTGGAGTTTCTGTGGACTCCTCAGAAATTATCTTGAATGTTCTTTGGACCATTGGTTCTTTGACTTTTAATAACCTTTGAACCTTACCTATTTGATGTGGGAGTGATTTCTTATTAATAAAGAAACTGCCTAGGCCCATTTCATAGGCAGCCCTTAGGTAGGCGGAGAAAACAGAACAGGAGGCTGGGAGAAAGAAGCTGAGGGGGAGTCGCCGCCATGATTCTCCTGCTCCA